>NC_071341.1:19315000-19575000 GCF_027744825.2 Synchiropus splendidus | reverse complement strand
TATGAAGACACTGTTTCATGATGCCCCATCATCCCATCTCTACTCATTGGTATGTAATGTTGTGGATTGTAGTCAAGATGGCTTCCTTGACTAAACCACCGGCTCAAAAAACATGAGCTTCCAGTGTCTCATAGCTCCATAAATGTTTATGCTAATAATGACGACACTGACACGAGACTATGAACGTCTCAGACTTCAGACTCTCTCTTGTTCTCACTCACCCACAAAGTCACCCTAAATAGAGCTGACAAAGCACAGTCTGCGTGGTCACAAACACAAGCACTAGCTTGGCAGTCGTTTTGGACTCTTCTTGGTCACCTACGATAGCACCACATACAGGACCGGCATGTGTACTACATGGCTTATCTGTAGTCCAGCCAGTTTTCTACGCGAAACCCTGCACATGATTTTTTGATGTGTCTCGGCAGAGCTGTATTACGACAGAGGAAACCACCATGAGTTTGTGTCGCTGGTCAAAGACCTGGCAAGACCTGGAGAAATAACTCAGTCGCAGACCTTTGACTTCGAGTTCACTCACGTGGAGAAACCTTACGAATCGTACACTGGCCAGAACGTCAAACTCAGGTACGCAGATGGAAGCCGCCGTGGATGCTCTTCGTGTCGTCTTGACTTCCTGCTTCGCTTTGCTTCAGATACTTCCTGCGTGCCACCGTGATCAGGAGACTCAATGACATCAGCAAAGAGCTGGACATCGTGGTCCACACCCTCAGCACCTACCCCGAGCTCAACTCCTCCATCAAGATGGAAGTTGGAATTGAAGATTGTCTCCATATTGAGTTTGAGTACAACAAATCCAAGTGAGTTAAACATGAACTTTTTCTGTTCAGTCACATGGTGCTTGGTCCGCTCGACACACTGTCGCGGACGCTAACCCGAGCCTGTCATGTGACCTGTGTTGTTGACATCAACCGTAATCGTGTCTTGCCTTTGTCTCCCTAAAACCATTTACCAAGGTACCATCTGAAGGACGTCATCGTGGGGAAGATCTACTTCCTGCTGGTGAGGATTAAGATCAAGCACATGGAGATCGACATCATCAAGCGGGAAACGACAGGCACTGGCCCCAGCGTCTACCACGAGAACGACACCATCGCCAAGTACGAGATCATGGACGGAGCTCCAGTCAGAGGTACCGCCGAACCTCGAGCAACCAGTCTGAACCCACTCCACATGAGCTCATCTGGTCTGGTCTTGCAGGCGAATCCATCCCCATCCGGTTGTTTCTGGCCGGTTACGATCTGACGCCCACCATGAGGGACATCAACAAGAAGTTCTCAGTGCGCTACTACCTGAACCTGGTGCTCATCGACGAGGAGGAGAGACGCTACTTCAAACAGCAGGTGACGGGACACTTGGCGACAAAGAGCCAGTGAAAAATCGAGTATCGCATATCCCTTCCCAGAGATTATGAAATTATAAGTGTTGTCGCATAACTCATGCTCTTCTATTGCTGATATTCATTTCTTATTTATAATAATCTTTTGTAGTTTTTTTACTTTAATATCTTTATGTTAATTATTATTAGTCTTCATGTACTATGATGCTATTTTTACTTTTCTCCCTTCTAGTATTCAATGAATGCAATGCAATGAATTTTTTTTTTCCTTTATTTCTAGTATTTTGTAATAGTTTGTGGGTTTTTGACATTTTACACGCAATCCAGAATGCATTTTTTAATTAATACATTTATGTAATTATTAATTATAATTATTATTATTTAATTTTATTATATTTAAATACAATACAATATTAAACAAAAATGAAATCATGCAATAAAAATACAAATGCTAATAATCACAAAATAAATACATATATAAAAATCACTCGAGAAAATTAGTAAAAATAGCATGATAGTACATGAAGACTAATATTAATTCATATAAAGATATTAAAGTTAAAAATATATATATCTACAGTATATATATATATATATATATATATATATATATATATATATATATATATATATATATATATAAGATAACATAATAGATAATGTACTGTGTTTGCGGCGTCCAGGAAATCACGCTGTGGAGGAAGGGGGATGTGGTGAGGAAGAGCATGTCCCACCAGGCGGCCATCGCCTCCCAGCGGTACGAGGGCTCCGCTGCTTCAGAGAGCGCGCTGGAACAGAGTGCGAAGGAGGAGAGCGGGTAGAGCCGCTCGACAGGTGCTGCCCAACTGCGTAACATCTGGTCCAGCATCTGTGGTGGTCCGTGTGAGCTGCAGGTGAAGGGAAGTCAAAGGGAGACTGACACACACTGAAGAGTATGTGAACAATGGAAAAAAAACAAAACAGCTCGCATGAAGCATCCAAGCAGCTTCAGGCTGCTGCTTTTTACCTTCTTTTTTTTCGTGGGAATCAAACTAATCACCTGTTTTGTTGTCACTTTAGATTGGTCTTTTTTCATTTGTGATTTTATAACTCAAGTGCGTCCGCTGCGCTGCGTGTTGAATTCAGTGGAAAATGGAAGGTTTTTAAATTCATTTGTGTTTGTGTACTCCGGTCACAAATATTTAAATTGAAAATACCAATTAATAGAAGAATAGAATCTGTATTATTTGTCAAATCTTGCGGTCAACACTGTCAAAATGTAGCTCAAATTACATTCTCAAATGTAGCTGGATGATGCACTTAAAAATCATTTCCCTCTGTAATAAGCCAACGGTGCATTCACTGACCTGAACTACATTCACTCAGATGGATATTGCACTTACTTTAGTGCATGAAGGCCAGTCATGAGGCTTCATGAACCTGTGTCCTCATTTTTAGAGCTCAGTAGGTGGCGCTCTCGGTTGAAAATCTATTGCTGAGATCATGGAAACAATTGTTCAAGTTTGAAGATTTTTGAGCAGAGAGCGACATCTGGTGGCCTCCAAAAATGTGGACACTGTTTCATGAGGGCTCAGTATACAATTCCTACACTCTGGTGTAAAATTTCTGAACTGGAAAAGCCTAAAATAACTGGAACCCTGAACGCAGCATTCATTACACTATTGCGATCACTTGTTTTTTTCCTCTGGTTTTCTTTTCTCTTGTGATTCTTTTAGAGATTTTTTCATTCTTCATCGAATGATTGAAACACACTTACCTACATTCCACACCTAACAAGCCCATTCCCCACGTTGATCAACAAACTAAAACGACTTGCACTGCTTCTTCTTCTTGTTTTCCGTGTTTGCACAGGAAGTGAAAACTGGACAGACCAAGTATTATCTGTTTCTAGACCTGTAAATAACCACCACAGCTCTGTCCAGTGTTGAATGACGCGGCCACCTTTCTCATTCAGGCTTTACCTCAGCTTTCCGGTGGTGATGTTGCGGGGCGTCCTTTTGATGGTGACTAAAACTCTTGTGTGTGTCGTGGAGGATGGAATGGTGTGTCTCCGTGAACCCCTCCTGCCTCTAACATGATCTAGTCTTTTAACCAGAGAGAGTAGAAGTGTCTATCTTTTGCAAAAATGCTTATTAATGAATCCATGTCCCTGAAAAGTCTAATAAAAATGATGCCAAATTCAATGGCGTTTGTTCATTTAATGCGACATACTTACAGAAACAACATCCAACAGTCCTCCATCGTAGTTGTGATGTGGCTACAACCTACCCCTGACTCAAGTTATGTAACCTCGGCCACTGTTTGGTCTTTATTGTTCTAACACTGATTTGAATTGTTGCACAAGGATGGAGGTCAGGACCTAAACTTGAGATGTTGCTGTCATGACTGTGGAGCATTAGAGGTGCCAGAATTTGAGGGGAAAAAATATTTTTTTGATTGAGTAGAATTAAAACTGGATAAAATAATTCAAATTTTAAAAATCCTGGTATTCAACAACTAATGTGTGTAATATTTTAAAAATAGTTAATTAAAAATAGCATCCATGTAACATATAAAAAATATTAAATATTTCCTGGTGGAGTTGAACTGTTTCTGATAGCTGAGGTTGTTGGTGTGTTATGACACATGATTTTGGGGCTCCTCTGTAGGTTCTTCTGAATTTGCAGATATTCTCAATATTTCCCCAGTGTGCAATCATGGCTTCTGGTCACAATGTGAAAAATATATAGCACACGCTGCAAATGGTTTTCAAGTTTCCTAAGGTTTTCTTATTCACCACTCCTATGTTGACAGTGCTCTTTCATGCTACTGCCAACCGCTGTTGGATTGGGCACATTGCGTTTAGAATATATTTATTACGAATTATGTTGATACAATACATGCTGGGAAATGATATTAAAATCCCAGTTTGATTGAAAAAAAGTAGCTCGGCCCAAGTATACACTGTTTCAATGACTAGTTTTACACTGAAATAACTGTGTCCAATGAGGACACGGTTTGAAAATGGTTTGATTTTTGTAGGTTTAAAAATGAGGGCAGATTTCATAGAAATGTCTTGCACAAATAAGCCATCATTATAATGTTTATGAACAGTTTTAATAAAAGGTTCTAATAGAAAAACAACAAATGAACACGTTTTCAGCAAGTGTGGCTTCATCCTCTTCAGGGCTGTTGGTCCTCCAAACTTAGTACAAAGTCAAACTCCTCTGCCGAGACAAAGACAACAGGGCGTTAATAACGTCAAAGACCTGATGGTACACAACATCCGACGGTACCAGAAGTGAGGGGCTGGACAGAAAGACGGGCTCTGGTGAATAAGGCCATGTCCTTCAGCGGCCCTCCGCTCGCACGATGCTCCAGGTGGTGCTCTTTCAGCTCCGCCAGCGGAATGAAGCGCTTCATCATCCTCTGAAACTGAACGTCCACCTGACGGGAAACAACATGAACGGAGGAGCTTGATTCACTCCTGCGAGGATTCCACCTCACCATGCTCCACTTGGGGTTCTCCGGCCGGCTGCTGGCGTCGTAGTGAACATCTTTCTTGTCAAACTGAGTGTGGTCCACGTACGCCTCCTTCACGATCTGAAGGAAACGCTGGGGTAGTGAGACGCCGTCGCCTCTGGAAGGCACAAAAAAAAAAACACACGCACCTTGATGACTCCTGCGATCCCCGGCACCTTGCAGTTGCTGTGGTAGAAGAACGCCAGCTGCCCTTCCTTCATGTTCCGCATGAAGTTCCGAGCCTGGTGGAGAAGTCGACATCCTGGACTCCGGTTCTCACGCGGTGAAATTGTAGCCAACCAACCTGATAGTTGCGGACACCGTCCCAGCAGCCCGTCTGGTTTGGTAACGCTTTTAAATCCTCAATCCCGAACTGAGACAGAGTGAGACACACTTCATTCAGCTCAGGCTACTTTCCAGTGCGACTTGACTCCTACCTTGACATCAATGCCGTTTTCAAAGCGGCTCTCGGGCTCAGACTTCATTAGCCAGTGACTAAACTCCGACGGCGCAGAGCTTTTTTCTGCGTTTTTCTTGCTTTCTACCTTTTTCTTAGCAGGAGATTCTGTTTCAGCAGCTTCTCCTGGGGGGACCACAAGTTTAGAATCAGTCAAGAGAGGTGAAGAAGAGGGTGCAGAGCAGGTGGAACAGGTGGAGACAACTGTCAGGGGTGATCTGTCACACATCAGCAACAGGGAGAGGAAAGCTTTCTTGAGGAAGAGACGGGTTCTGGTGGACCGTTGGAGGGAAAAGGCTGGAAGACAATGACTAGAAGAGGAAGACAATGAGATGCATTGTCATTTCTTACCTGAATTTAACTTCCGTTTGCTTCGTCTTCTCGTGGGCGGCATCACTCCAGGTCCACTTTCTCCTTACCACTCAAACAGTTAAGCTTCCTTCAGACAGGAATAACACAAAATCAGGTTTTAACATATTATAAACAACATTATAAACAACATTTCTGCTTCGTATTGGTGACTGAGTTCAATAAAAAGATGCAATAACTATGTCTATTTAATGAAAAACAATGGTTAAAACGCCAGGCCAGGTCCAGTTCTTCTTGTTTGCAAGATGCAATAAAGTACATTACAAATCGATACATTTTTCGAGTGCAAAACACATGCAGTCGGACACACAAATGTTACAAACTAAAACGTATTAACCTACGAGGAAGTTCTGTCTTACTTTTCGGGCGATCAGCAACCAAAAACCAGTCAAAAACCAAAGCCAGAGAGCGCGTTCCCATCACAAACATTGATCCGTCCTTCTGCAGCATGTGTTCCGTTTCCTTGTTATGAAAACCACACTTCCCGGCAGCACTTGCGGCGGGAGTGACATAACAGCGACAGGAGTAAACATGGCGGCGGTGGGAAGTCTGTCAAGGCTCGCCAGACTCGGGTCCAACATATGCAGGAATAGTCGTTTGTTCTGCGACAACAACGTGCGAAGACGAGGCATTTCGTCGTGCATTGACCGTAAGTGTGTGAAGAAATAATACCCGGTGATTTTGTGATGTTTGTCATTGACTAACTGTAATTCGTAACAATGAGCAGTGTAAGATTTTGTTGGCTTTAAAGAGTACTAGTCGCACTTTAAATCACCATTCACGACGTAAAACTTAAAATTAGGAAGCGGAGTATTAAAGAATACAGTTACCTTCGTGATATTTGTTTAGTTTTGCTCCTCCAGTTAGGAAGCTGGGATTGCGGCACACCCGCTGTAAACTCCGCCCCCGTTGGTTGTCACGGTGGATGCTGTTATGTCACCCTCTTAGGTACCACATGAGCCAACTTGACTTATTGTGGAGACACTGTGTATCATACTGTGTATAATAGTTAAATGAATTCAATCACCTGGAAGCCTGTTTAAGATGGATGTTCTGAGTTATGACTCAAACCGTTGTCGTGCTTTTCTTGACAGCCTCTCACGGACTGACAGATGAACAGAAGGAGTTCCAGAAAGTCGCTTTTGACTTTGCCGCCAATGAGATGGCTCCCCATATGGCCGAGTGGGACCAGAAGGTGAATCAAACTCATACCACATTTCTTGGAGTGTCTCCTGCACATAGTCAAAATGCTTCCTTCCCCAGCGAGTACTGATATACTGGCAAGTTATTGTTTTGCGAGGCTTATGTTTACATATTTTTATTTAAATTCTTTATGTAAAAATGTCATTGCACAGTGAAATGATCAAACCATGATGATGAGTCACTAGGATACAACAGAAAAAACAGCGAGTTTCACTGGAGGAAGCGAAGTTGTATGAATATAAGTCGGCGGTTTGGACTGTCGTGTGAAAATGGAATGAGGATTACACCCGTTATTTACTTGACTATTTATCCAAATGTAGCATGTACACACAGTGTCAATTATCAGTAGCATGACCAGTTTGGAGTCACATGGCAGAAAGTATACAGCACTCTGCACTCAATAGGATGTTTATATTAACAGAAGAATCACCTGCATGTATGTTAATCCTATGTACTGGCTGAATTGGATCAGATAAAATTCCCATCTCGGACATATGCCTGAAATGATGAAGTTTTATGCGAGACTTGCTCTCTCTGGTTAACAGTGCGAGATATCTGCTTTTGCTGAATAGTAATTGAGTTGCTAAGACTTAAACCTATTTTAATTGAGGTGTTTACTCAAGAGATAACTATTCAGTAACATTATGAAAAGAATAGCAGCAATGCTAATCGGAGGAGCAGTTTTTTTATGTTTCAGTGAAGTATTTGAGTGTGTTTTTCAGGAAATCTTTCCAGTTGAGATGATGAGGAAGGCGGCTGAGCTTGGTTTCGGCGGGATCTACGTCCAGCCGGAGGTTGGAGGGTCCGGCCTTTCTCGGCTTGACACGACACTCATCTTTGAAGCCTTGTCCACAGGATGCGTCAGCACCACGGCCTACATCAGTATACACAAGTAGGAGCCGAGATCCCCCCGGAAGGTGATGCAGTTCATGCTAATGTCTTTCTCCACCGTGCAGTATGTGCGCCTGGATGATCGATACATTCGGAAACACCGAGCAGAGGGAGCGGTTTTGTCCGGACTTGTGTTCAATGGAGAAGTTTGCTTCCTACTGTCTGACTGAACCAGGTTTGTGAGGACCATTCCCTGTTCATGTTCTTATCATGAAAGTATGTCTGTACTGCAGGCAGCGGCAGTGATGCTGCGTCACTTCTCACAACGGCACAACGAAAGGGCGATCATTACGTCCTCAACGGGTCAAAGGTGAGAGCGAACCATCACCGCTTCTTCAAACAAGATATGAACGGACGCTCTATTGAACCCAGGCGTTCATCAGTGGAGGCGGAGACACTGACGTGTACGTGGTCATGTGCCGAACCGGAGGCAAAGGTGCCAAAGGAATCTCGTGTCTAGTGGTGGAGAAGGACACACCGGGCCTGAGCTTCGGCAAAAAAGAAAAGAAGGTTTTTGTTTTTTCATTGCACAAGAAGAAACCCAGCAGCATGTTTGAGTCAAATTAAATCCAATGATGCTTCTAGGTGGGCTGGAACTCTCAGCCGACGCGGGCGGTCATCTTTGAAGACTGTGCCATCCCTGTCACGAACCGACTCGGGGAGGAGGGTCAGGGCTTCAACATCGCCATGAAAGGACTGAATGGAGGGAGAATTAATATTGGTGAGGAGGAAGCAGCTCGAAGAACAATATAGTGGTGGTTTTCACCGCTGTTCATTTCACCCTACAGCTTCCTGCTCTCTGGGAGCAGCTCATGCTTCTGTGCAGCTGGCGAGGGATCACCTGCTGGTGCGCAAGCAGTTTGGCGAGACCCTGTCCAACAACCAGGTCTGACACCCGCTCTGATCTTCTTCTGACTGGACTTGTATACAATCATGGCGCTTCCTCTCCGCAGTTCCTCCAGTTCAAGCTGGCAGAAATGGCGACCAAGCTGGTGGCTTCTCGTCTTCTGGTGCGCGAGGCTGCGACGGCTCTTCAGGAGAACCGGCCGGACGCTGTCGCTCTGTGCTCCATGGCCAAACTGTTCGCCACCGACGAGTGTTTCAATGTAAGTGTCAGAGAAAACATGCATCACCATCGGAAAAAAAAAACACTGTGTTGCTCTCAGCTTCTGAAGGATCTAGTCAACGGTGGGTCACGACCAGTTTGGTCTGATCCCATATCTAAGGCTAGGGTCTTCAAGTCGGTCCTCATAGGATCTCAGTGGTGCAGGTTCTCATTCAAGTTGATCTAAGGCTTCGGCTTAAGCCATTGCCCTGTAACTCGCGAGGATAAACTGGTATTCACTTATCATTCCCTGCTTGGGATGCCGTCCTCTCTTGTCTGCCTCCAACTGTGTAGACGTTATCCCAGGTGTTCCCTCCACCTTTTTCGGAGATAGAGGCACTCAACCATGCAGGGTTGAGATGTCATGAACCTAATGGCCCATTTATGTTCAAAGTTACCGACGGATACGGATACAGACAGGGCTCATTTCCTCCATATTTCTACATGTTTCCACAAAGCTTACGGATACGGACCCAGCAAAGCAGTACCACTGGAAACCACTGCTCGCTGCGTAGTTCTAATGAGACACAAAGAAGACTTAACACTGGTGGAAATTCTCCGCCTCCTGCAACACTGCCTCCGTCAATATTTCTTCCTCAGTAGCCATGTTGGTTTGGGGGTTGTTGTTGTCATAAACTTTTGACGCTGGGCTGCGCCCCCTGGTGGATATGTTGGTGAAGAGCAATAACAACATGAAGAAGGTGTAGAAACATGACAAGTGAAGGTCGGGTACATTTTGGTACATAAGTAAAGGGAGCATCACTGGGCCCTAAGCCTGTTGGCAGGGTACAGACCTGGAGGAAACAGCTGTGGCAGATTCTTGGGCGCCTCGAAAGAAGCACTAGTTTCTCTTTTCTCATCGTTTCATCTTTTTTCATCTCATCTTTTGACCCGTCAGATCTGTAACCAGGCCCTTCAGATGCATGGAGGCTATGGCTACCTCAAAGACTACGCCGTGCAGCAGTTTGTGCGGGACATCCGCGTCCACCAGATCCTCGAAGGTGAGGTTGCTTTTCGTCACTGTCGTCACGTCTGTCTCCCGAACCAACTCCAATATCCTCTTCTCCTCTGAAGGCACAAATGAGGTGATGAGGATGATCGTCTCCAGGAGCCTACTGACTGAATCCTGATCAAGGTTTGGACATTTCACGGACGGCCATATTGAGTGCGTCTGAATGGGGACTGGTGTTACATTACGTTCAGGTGGTGCCTGAGGGTCACTGACTGAGTGAAGCAGCTACTTGTCTTGGAAAGTTAGTGTGAGACTGATGAGTTCTGGTCCACCAGTCAGCTGCTTGGGTCCAGGACCCCAGCACGCCTGGAGACAGACTCTTTCAATGGTTGGCTGCCTTTCATCATTATGCAGTTGCCACTTTAGAAAGAGACATTCTTCATCAAGATGCATAGCTGCAGAATTTAGAGCCTCATCATCTCAGCCAAGGATGGCATCTGATTCTGATCCTGAAGTGGCCTTTTATCGCCTTCACTGCCCTGGGTTCTTTGTGTTGTTTTTCTGTGTCTGTAGGTGTGGAATGAAAATGTTGTTTATGTCCTCATCACACTCCAATTAAAGCCGTTTAACTGCAGTCATTTTTAAAATGTTTTTTTTCTGGTGAAGGCTAAGATATCTGGAATGGTGACACTGTGAGCTTAAGTCTTCCATGGGCAGGAGGGATTTAGATGAGAGCACCCTGGAAACGGGGACAAAAGTCAGTGGGAGCAAAACCGAACAGGCCACGCAGCCAAGTGTTTCTTTTGTGGGCGCCTCCTGGTGGCGCTTAAGTGTATTAGACAAACTGAATTTAATCGTTTTAAACATGCTATGATAGAGGGGTTTAGCGTTAGGATTCAAATTAAAAGTATTTCTGTGTTGTATAATAAATTCAAAACCATTTAAAGACCTTAGTTGGTGGTTTGTAAATATGAGCTGCATCTATTTACATTTTCTTTCCCTCAAGTGGAAGCACTGATCTTGTCTGGTTGAGAGCATAAAAATGAAAAGTGAAGCCAGAACATAGCATGAAGGAAACTCAGGCTCATTTGTAATGATATTTTTTAATTGCGAAAGTGATAATAAATATCACAAATGCTAAAAACAATCACTTCAAAGTACATACTTAAAAAAAAAAGTCAATCAAAACCGTATTTAAGGTGCTACATGTAGCTTTTACACATTTATAAATAACTGCCACGTTTGAAATGAATCTCCACGAGACACTTGACGCCCTCCAGCCAGTCATGAAACACCGACCTGAACATGGGTCACTAGTTAGGTTACATTCCACCTACCATGACAGGCCATCGAACTCCAGCGTCTTGGCTTCTTACTGGTCAAAAAATGGCCGACTGGTGAGCACAAAGAAATATGGGTTAAAGCAAGTTTTGGAAAATACCTGATGTCTCATTTTGCTTTTGCCTGAGTGTCCTTGACCACAAAGTTTTTTTTTACTAAAAGGACCAGCTACAGTTTCATAATGAAATCAGAAATACAAATGTTTTTTTTAAGTTCAGCACACACTTTTCTTAACAGTTTTCACACCATAGAGGACCTGTGGAGTCACTGGTCAGACGCCTGACTAAAACCTCCTGTCACAGATGCAGCACTTTGAATGTGCACAGTGTTGGGTGGGCGACCAGCAGAGGGCGCTGTCGAGGTGGGAGTTTTAGCGCAAAAGCCTCTAGATTGATTTCAGATGGAAACAGTTTGTTGTCTCGCCACATTTGGGGCCATGTTGGTTGATCTGATCCCAGACAGCGGTTTTACTGATGTGACTGATGGTCCTCACGTAGACAAAACGGCGTAGAAAAAGTCAGCACATCGAAGCACAAACTTGCCGTTCTCGCCGCAGCTCTCTGATGGGTAATAAGTTGTGTCCTTCAGAAGGCAAACGTCCGTCCGTTACGGGGCCTCACACCAGCGAGCCGGCTTGGCTCTGCGCAGGCACCATCACAGCTACAACCCCTGCACGCGTCAGAGTGGAGGAGCTCATTTGCGGGGATGCAGTCAGAGGCCCCACCTGAGGCTGAGCTCCCTCAGTCCTGCCGATGACCACCGGACTTCTGAGGACCTGGTGGGAGGAGCCGTTTGTGGAGGAAGGCCGCTTGTGTTTGCGTATAGGCGTTCCTCCGACGTTGTATCCAGGAAGCCCTCGCAGGGTGCTGGCTTCCCCGGGCCGCAGCTGGTAAGCGTTGATGACGGAGCTGGAGTCCGTGCCGGACGTGGGTGAGTATGGGTAGTGGAAGTTTGGCTGGTGGTTGTCTCGGGGCAGGGGGCTGGTGGCGATGGACGACAGGGTGCCGTTCTTGGACACGATGTCGGAGCCGGTGGTGCTCTTAGCCCACGAGACTCGCTTTGGCGCCTGGGCGTCCTCCCTGAGACACAGACTGACATTAGTTTTTAAAGTCTCCCAGTGGATACGCTCTACGCTCTATAGATCTATAATCTATAGATCATGAGGCAATAAACATTTGAAATATCCAACCATGACGCTCAGACACATCATTTCATATTCTCCTCTCATCCAGTCAGCTTCTGCAGAGATTACCGTTTAAACCTGGATCATCTTTGCATAAACTGTTTGGAAAAACATGCTGTATAGCTAAAAAGCCAGCGGAGCATGTGAGTCCTACAAGTCCAACCCAACTCTCTGCCGCCTCTGTAAAGAATATAATTTGTCAATAAAATGATTATAAGTCCACCTATGCATAACATTGTACCCTTGTTAACATTAGATAAAAGAAAAAAGACAGTAACATAGATAAGAATATATGTATATAAGAATAACTATATATATGTGTATAATATATATAAGAATATACTATATATATATATATATATATATATATATATATATATATATATATATATATATATATATATATATATATATATGAATAACATTGCAATTTGCCTGAAATTTAAAAAACAAATCATGAGTGGATGTGCAATTACACTTTATTGTTCCCCAAGGTCGCACTATTTGAGAAGGACTGGATTACAACATGATCTGACAGGTAACAGATTTCCATACATCTTTAGAGAACCTAACAGACACCAGTGACTACTGCACCTATATCTGACAGTATCCCCTCAAGGTTCAGTACATGGCCCTCTTCATCCTCACGGTCTCAACTTCCAGTAGATGACATTCATCTCTACCGTACATGTGATTCTTAACCATAGAGCTGGGGCCCATGGTTGGGCCGTGAGCGCCCCCTAGAGGGCCGCTAAAAGTTTTTTGTTTTACACCTCTGGGCCGTGAGATGCTCAGTTTTAATACACTCGCCACGTATGGTGGCAGTAGTGTGTCACTGAATTGACTTGACAGCTGCAACTCTGTGATAGTTACCAACTATGGAGTTGGAAGTTCTTGAAAAGAAAAAAATGATAAAGGAAGTGATGGCGCCCCCAACAGTGAAGAAGTTTTGAAAATTAATTAGACATTTTATGGCAATACTTTCATTTACATTTTACTTATATCTTCTTTGGACTTTAAACAAACTATATTATTTTTATTTTAGGATCGTTAGACATGGATTCATTACATTTATTTTATTCAGACTTTTACTCAGTTTTTCCTGTTTTCTCAACAGTCTGCATCAAGTGTATTTTTTTTTCTTTGATGAACATGACTTGCGCCAGGTTCTGCTGCTGGTTGGACTTTTCAATGGCAAATATCTTTGCGAGTATCCCATGCCTTCATGTCATTTCACAAGGTTTTGGTTTGTTTACGTGTAAGTAGATTAAATATGGCTGTTGATCACAAATAAAATCAGGAGTAGTGAATCAGTTCTATTACTTGAATGGGCCCCAGGGCCATTTGTTCTGGGGACGGTGGGGCCCCGACATCAGAAAGGTTTAGAACCACTTCTCTACGCAACTTACCACGCCACAGAGGACAGAGAAAGAAACTCACTTGATCTCATTGGCTATCTCCTCCTCTGTGTCCCGCCTCCTTCTGAGGATGAAGATCAGGAACAGCAACATGGCCACCAGTCCCACCACGGAGCCCAGCGTGGCCGCTGCGATCATCCCCGCGTTGGTAGCTGGGAACGGCGACACAAGACGGGGTTAAGAAGCGGCAGCGCGGAAGGAAAGAGACGGGGAGAAGAGAGCGCTCATCGTACAGGTGATGACCTCCAGGTTGATGGAGCAGCTGTCGGAGCCGGCCGTGTTGCTGGCTCGGCAGATGTACTTCCCTGACATGCCTTTGGTGAGGTTGCTCAGCCGCAGCGTGCCCTGCCTCTCATCTGCAACATAGACGTCGCAAGAGAAGTGTTTTCTTATGTTCATACCACCAGCAGCTGCTGGTTACAACACACAGGTCGGAGACATGATGCACAATAACACACCGTCACGACAGAATGACGGAGCGTTCCTTCCCCGCGACGCCAGAGACTGTCTGCACCTCGGAGCTAACGTCTCACTTCAAAACTTTATTGACACTTGTAGACCAAGTTTTCTCTGTGTTTTAAAAGTTGCCTCTCAGATAAATGCAGAACCAAATAAAAGCTAGTAGATAAAGAATCATTGTTATGAAGATGAGGCAAGGAATGTAAAAGATTTGTCGAGAAATGTCCTACTAGAATAAAATCATGCAAAAGACATTGTGATGAAAAGTGATTTAAAATACATAAATCTTCATATAATGTTGCCATATTGCCCACCCCTTTCTGGAGACATTTTTTTAAACAAGTACAGTGTAACCTCGGTTTTTGAACGTCCCGGACTTTGAACAAATCAGAGTTCGAATGTGAGATTTTTTTGCTTCTGATTTCGAATGAAAATCCAGGACTCAAACGCCCGCTGAAAAAAGCGTGCACGGACCGATCAGCTGACCCACGACGCGCTTTGTTATTGTGTATAACGCAGCCTCTGTATGCAGACGTGTCCCGTTAGCTCCATTTACTGACTGTTTTTTCTTCATATTGAGGTGTAAAACCTTTCCTGTCTCCACACTGGACCGTGGTAGAGTGTCACAGGGGAGGTGCTGGAGCGCTCACTCCAGGGTTTGATGTCCTGTTGTGGGCTGGAGCTGGGACAGGGATGAGGCCAGTCTGGGACAGAGCGTGACTTGGTTTATGACTTTGTCACAGCCAAACTGCACAGAAGCGCACATTCAGAGCTGGACACGCACCGGGCACCTCTTCCCTTCTGGAGAGACGTCACTCACTCGGCAACCCCTCCCACATGCAGCGGCCACACACATAGAGGAACAGCCACCTGCAGCAGACGCTCTACATTCACTCCTACAAAAGACTATTTTAAGGCTTGGAACGCATCATTTCTTTTTCCATTCATTGTAATGGGAAAAATCGATTCAGATTTCGAACAATTCACTTCTCAAACGGCCGTCTGGAACGGATTGTGGTCGAGAACCGAGGCACCACTGCACATTTTCAGCAAATCTTTCTATCTTTCCTTCCTTCTCTCTCATTTTCAGCAAATACCATGCCAACATAGTGTCAGTAGCTACAATCTTTCACAAATTTAAAGGGATTTTCTGCAGGACTCTTAACTCAGCACAATTGCTCTTTGGCCGCGGTGCCTCTGCTGCTGTGCCTCGGGATTTTTTATCACTGAATGAAGTGACCCCCGGCTTAGAAAAGGTTGAAAAACACTGCAATAAAGCATATTTACAAACAGGCTGTGCGTGTCCCGCAGAATGCCATTCAAGCCAACTCCTTCAGTTTTTTTTGTAAATAATTTAGATTGCAACAAAATAACTATGTAATATAACTGCATCTAATATAACGTCTAGATGATAGTGGAGTTGCTGGAACAAGGTTCTCCTCTGCGAGAGTTAGCCGCAGCATACTGTACGGGGAATCATTAGTTACCCACCACTAATCCAGAATGTAATCCAGTGTGGTATTATAATCATGTTTGGCAGCAGACCGTGTTTATTTTCTCCACCAAAAGTCACATGGTGCCACAGCGAGCGTGTCCATTTTGGCGCGCTCGCCGACCACGTTTGGATTTGAAACGCGGTGTTGTTGGAGCAGGGATATAAACAAGGACAACAAATCCTGCAGGGACGGAATCTTAATTCTGCTCCGGATCAATCTCCGCATGTCGACAGTCATGTGATTCCAAGGCTACACTGGATAAAGACGCGCTTCATTTATGATTCCTGTACTGGAGAATCACACAGGCGTCGCATTAGAATTTACTAAAGACAAAAATAAAACCAGCCGACTCCTCACTGGTCAGCTGTAAACACATTTTATTTATTGTTTTTATCGGATTTTCCTCATATTAAATATTATTTTTTTAGTTTTATATATTGTTCTTTTATTGTATTATTATTATTACTATTGTGCATCACAATTGAAAAAATGTTTTGCTCAAGCTTTCAGTTAGTTTTTCTGAATTATTCAGTTTTATAATCTGGGTTTTTTTTGTGTTTTCCACTTATCACCAAGTATCTCACCAGTTTCAAGACACCTCCAGTGTGAGGGAACAGTACAGCGGAACATTTGATGCCTAGTTGGTACTGGAGTCTCCACAGGGGGCATTAGTCATACGCCAGTGGCATCGCGGCAAGGTCAATGAGCGGCATTTGTCAAAGCCTTGACACATGTCACGCGCTGAATGTAAATCCACAGCCTGGCTATAAGGGAGCGCATCATATTTCTGGCTTCCAATCAGATAAATAGAGTCGCATTAGACCCATCAACATATGCACATGTACACACACACATCAGTAGAACAGTGAATGAATAAACACGCAACATGACCATAGAGATAATTCATGTTCAGTAGCTATCACCTGAGAGCACTAAAGGAGGACGACACAACATCTGCAGGGGTGGATCTAACTACACGTTCACACAGGGATTATAGCCTCCCTGCAGACACACGTGATTCACGGGGAAAAGTGGGGAGTTTACTTGTAATTTTGTTTAGCATAACTATAATAAAGCCTTTCCACAACTGATGTTTATATAACCCCTAAAACAAAATAACACATATTCAATTTATAACCTCTCTTTTTAACTTCTGAAATACTTTTTCATGACATTACCTCTATTTTTTTAAAGGTTTTTTTATTTGAATTGCAACATTTGTACTTGGAGTAAATAGTTATAAATCAAATTATCTATATTTATGTGTTTGTTGTTTGTTTATTACAGAAGAGGATTAGGGTTAGTGAAGAAAAAAAAATGGCAGAATTCTGACTTTTAAGTCTGACTTTAAAGTCAGAATTATGTCTTTAAAGTGAGAGTTCTGACTTTCAGATTAAAGTCAGAATTCTGACTTCTGAGATCTTTAAAGTCTGACTTTAATCTGAAAGTCAGAATTCTCACTTTAAAGACATAATTCTGACTTTAAAGTGAGAATTCTGGCTTTAATCTCAGAAGTCAGAATTCTGACTTTAAAGTGAGAGTTCTGATTTTCAGATTAAAGTCAGAACTCTCACTTTAAAGTCAGAATTCTGTCTTTAAAGTGAGAATTCTGACTTTAATCTCAGAAGTCATAATTCTCACTTTAAACATCTCAGAAGTCAGAAGTCTGACTTTAATCTGAAAGTCAGAATTCTCACTTTAAAGACAGAATTCTGGCTTTGAAGTGAGAATTCTGACCTCTGAGATTAAAGTCAGAATTCTGCCAATTTTTCTTTTTTTCTTCACTGGCCCTAATCCTCTTCCGTAGTTTAAATCCATAGTAAATAATGAATATAAAAGCATATATTGTAAAGTTGGCCATAGCGATAAATACTGCCTGGCATGCTAACAGCTGAGCCATGTTTGCTAGTGAAGTACAACAACTGTCCAGTTTGGAGTTGGTTGTCAACACTTCTGTCTCTGTAAGTACATCGAGCAGAACTTGCAAGTCATGTCTTTTAATTGTACTTGTGTGTACTTTTATGTAGCACCATTGAAGTAAACTAGTCATGTCTATCTTGACATTTGATTCCACTCATGGAGATTAGCCTGTTAGCCAAACAGATTAGCACATAAAGGCAATGCATTCCATGTCAAATAACGAAACTGGACAAACATTTCTGACAACTGGGAACCAAAGTCAGTTAGTTTGAGCATCAATTTGGACATTTAGCGTCAGCTAAATGAATGGTGAGCTCAGTTACGTAACAAAGATAACACGCTAACCCAGCGCTACCTCATTTCAGAGGAACACATGAAGTACATTTGTTGAAATAAGTCTAATCTTAAATGAAATCCCCACAACCCATTTAGAATGATAATGATCCACAGATTAAAATGACCCCTTCTGTCAAAGGAGAGATTAACGGCTGGCTTCAGACACGTGGCAGTCAGTGGCAGTGATTCATTTTCCTTTCATGTATGAAAATATGAATGAAGGCCAACGTGAACTTTATATCACAGGAGCGCTGAACAATCTATCACTCCGAATGATGAAGACGAATGAGCGACTTTGTGCCGTAGTTAGTCTGATTTAATCATGCGGAAAACATTAATCCACAGGGTTAAGTGGGATTACAGAGCGCGGCGCGTCACTCTAGCATCATCGACCATATTCCAGGGTTCAGCAGGAATTCTATTTAAAAGCAAAGGCAGACTGAGCTAGTTACTATGGTGCTGCTGAGGCTTCTCTACAGGTGAGCGTCACCTGGGAACCGCGGCGCTTCGTGACGTCGCGAAGCGTCGCGGTTCCCAGGTGACGCTCAGGATGGAACTAGACGGGGTGAAGAATGAGTCAAGACCTTACCAATGAAGCCAAGGACAAGCAAGGGCTGCGGACAGGCCCTCCACTCTGTGTTTTAATTATAATGCAGGAGGGTGGGGAGGTGGTGGTGGGGGGGAGAAATGGCAGACAGATGGTGAGATTGAATTAGGAGTGATACGGACCTGAGGAGTGACACCGTCTGTGCAACATTCTGATTCATTCAACATTCACATGAGAATGGAACACAACTGAAATGTGTTTCATAATGTGTCATGATGAAACACATCGTGGGTCAAACCAGTATCTGTAGCAGACCTGGGCAAAAGTGCGGCTCGGGGGCCAAATCCGGCCCATAGACTGTATTTATGTGGCCCTCCTGGAGTCAGAGTAAAACTATAAAACGGACAAAGTCTCTGACATTTTTGTCTTGTGCATTGTTTTTTTTTTTTTGTTGTTGACTATGATGCGACTGAAACATCACTTTTTTTCATTGTCCCTTTTTATTTTTTGTCCCTTAAAATACATCCGAATTGAAAGATGATTTTTAAATGTATGAGTCACATTGAGAATCTTTCAATGGAATGTGGTTTAAATTAAATAAAACAACAAACCAACATTTTCTGTGCATTTTAAAAGTGGAATTTCATAATAACAAATGATCAGGCTTTTAGCTAGGAGGAAGTCTGCGGAACATGAAAAAATGGACGCCCGATTCTCGACCGTATCTTGTCTGACGGGTGCCGCCATATACCAGCGTAATCTGGCGGCCAAGATACGGCCATTTTTTCATGTTCTGCAGCTAGCTAAAAGCCTCCACATGATGTCATCTCTTGGTTTTAATTTTACATTTTCTCTGACCCTCCTTTCTTTGGGTGTGACGGCACAGTAAAAAAAAACCTTAGGAATTTGAATTGTCCACCTCTGATCTAACTGAATCATAATGCCGATGTCTTGAATAAATGACATTTTTGGGTGAGCACGACTGAGCAGGTGATGCAGGGCCGAGCGTGAGGGTTGGTAGTTAAGGTTCCCAGGTGACACGCAGATGAGGGATTCCAGCAGAAGCTCAGCATCCCTGCATCACAGCGGCAGCTCAGATGTCTCAAGTACTTAAGTCCTCCAGACGCAGATCAGCGCAGAGAAACCCAGAGGTCATGTCACAATCAAAATAGAGTAGTTTTCCGACTTTTTTTTCTGTTTCATATAGAGATGAGAGTCAGAGATCAAAAGCAGTTAAGTCAATACCCAATCCATTCTAAATCCAGTTGTTGGGAAACAGATGGTGTTTGGTCTGCTCTGGGATCTGGGAACAATTCAGCACAAAATCATTGAGCTGGAGTTGTTGTTTTTTTCCGTTTCAGTTGGCTGTGTCTAAAGTAGACCGTGAATGTTTGTTTGATCCGTGAGGATTTGACAGGCATATGATATACGTTTGGATCACATCGCAGATCTTATGAGGGGAGGATCTCACTTGGGTTTAACTTGTCGTGGATGTCCATCTTGTTCCTCGTATAGATTTGTTTGTCGCATATTTCTGCTCATAAAAACCTGCATTTATGATTCACAACACTAGATACCACAGTTTACACATTACCTCTGATTTATTTTAGTTGATGGTTTTTAATGCATCCAAACTTTTCTCGCCTTTATAAACGTGTTTTCTGATTCCATATTTGCACCTCACTTTTGGGACTTTTAGCAGCAAACATCTGCAGGTTAAGCACAACTCTTTCCATGTCACCAATCTGCTTTTTGTAGAGAATAGTTTACGGCAGATCAAAGCTCTCAGTGGTGGAGGGTGGGACATGAGGTCCCTTTCAAAGTGGAGACGTATTTTCGAGAGCGAAGGTTTGCATCGTAGCTCAGTGGCAAACTACTACTTTGAGGCCTCTCACACTGACACGGTTCTGGAACCAGTACATGGTAGTGATGGTCGATGAGGTATCATGAAACAGTATTGCAGAGCTGATGAAACTAGTGATGGGCCGATGAGGCTTCATGAAACAGTGACCTAACTTTCAGAGGCCACTAGATGGTGCTCTTGGTTTAGAGATGATGTTGAATTTTACATTACCCTCCGAGCCTTAGACGTCTATCAGTTTAAGTTTAGACCAAAATCTAGTCTACAGAACTTAATCCATTCATCATTAAATACAAAATAAATAAAAAACAATTATCAGTTGTATAAATGATGGCCAATTTTTGTATTAAAACTTTTCACATAAACATTTTTTGTCAATAAACAGACTAACTAAACTTAAAAAACCCTTCATTTTTAGACCAGCGATAGGTCTGTCAGACGTCTATAAGACATTTTTCTAACCAAAAAATGCTCAGTGGGTAGATGTTGCCGTCCGGTGGCCTTTGAAAATGAGGGCAGTGTTTCATGAAACCTCAACAACCCTTCAATACTGTGTCATGGAACCTCATCTACACATCAGCCCCGTGTTCATACACGTTTAAGCCGAACTAAAGTGGGAGTGTTTCTTGTGTAGTCACATCGCCACTAAACTTTGGGACACACTTGGTTGTCCTGGGGAAAGTGTTCCACCCAAGAGAGCTGGCAGATAAGAGCCTCTTGAATTTCAACATGACAAGCACTCCTGTTTTTGTTCACCAAACTCACTCTGCATGGGTGAGAAGAAAACCTCCGACATCGGTGCAGCTTTGGTCCACTTGTAATGAGGAACTGGCTTCCCATGGCTGGACTTGCAGCTCAGCGTGACATTGCCATTCACCACCGGGTTCCCAGTCATGCCGCAGACGGGCGGCGAAGGCGGAACTGGAGAAAGGACAACACAATCACTTTGACTCAAGTTAAAATAACACTGGTGGTTAGGTTTTAATCTGCAGGATTTGTCAGGTTCTTGGTAATATTTTGACCTCAGTGACTCGGCTGACATCTGCCACGGGTGCATGACATAATGACATTGCGGAGGGATCAGTCGGGGTCGGCGCGTCGTCCCTCCAGAAAAGTCTTTTTCTCATAACACGCTTCTAATCCAGTGTCCATTAAAATAAGTTAAGATTTGGTTTTGCTTGATTTCATAAATAAACCCATGATGACCTGTGAATGTGAGTAAAAGGGCAGCAGCTTGTCACAGCAGAGCAAAATAATCCCAGCTATTCATCATAAATGCTTGACATCTCATCGCGAAAAAGAATTGTTAAACGTAAAAACACATCTTTAAATGTGTTTTTGGAATCGCAGATGCAAATTAGCAGTTTAAATTTTGAATATAACCCGAACCACAGTCTGATATACTATTGCGGAATTGTAGCCATTTAACTTTTAATTTACTTTTAATTTAGTTACTATTTTGCAGGATTTGCGCTACATGCTAACAAGCGTGGCGCACCGCCATGACACCTCCAGAGAAATGGTCACTTTTTAAAGATGAACGCCAACGTGCTCAAAGGTATTAAAACAAAGTGGAAACAAGCGCATAACACATCATAGAGGTTGACAATGGTATGGCAATTTTAAGCGTGTTTTTCACAGAAAAATCCACAAATAAACCAAAAAGTCCGGAACTGGAACTCAAGTCGCGCATCATGGCCGGTCATATGAAGAGACAGAACACGTGAGGACGGGTGCAGATCGGAGGGAGATTTACTTCTCATTATTAAAAACTAGCGTTTATATCGTCACCACTTCGGTCAAAACTTTTCCATCCGCTTCCTTGTTTCTCTGTCTTGTTTCCTGATTGGCTGAAGAAGAAATTGCAGTCTAAACCTCCTCACCTTTGACGTTGAGGTGCATCTGTCCCGAGATCCCTGTTCCTCCCGGGATGATCACATGACACACGTAGTTGCCAGTGTCCGACTCCTGAGTGTTGTTGATGTAAATGGAGAGGTTGGTGGAGGGCATGGCGACACTGAAGCCCACTCTCTTGGTGAACTCATTCTGACCGTGACCCACCTCCCCGGAGCTGAAGTTTATCACCTGAGCACACACAAAGGTTAGTTATCACTTGTAGCACAGTGTCATCTTTGCTCCGGAGCTTGTGTGTTTATCTTGCTTTACCATTACGCCATTGAATATTACTGTATATACCAGTGGTGTGCTGAAGAGGCTTCGTGAAACACTGTCCTCATTGTCTGAGCTCACTAGGTGGCGCTCTCATTTTAAAAACAATGTGAGGTTTCATAGAAACGGTTGATCTAACAATGGCTCATACAATGAGGACCCCGTTTCATGAAGCCTCATCATCCCATCCCCATGATATGCAGCGTGCGAAGGTTAATCCTAATGTGTGTGCAGATGGCAACGATTGTTTTTAGGCTGATTTATAATCTCACAGGCCTCAGGAACTGAAAGTGTGTATCTTATATTCATCATGCAACAACCCTAACACCCTCACGTCTCATGTTTTAGCCACGGAGGGTGTTTCATAAGAGGTGTTTGTCACCACCGCCTTCCATCCCGCTGTAAATTAGACGGTGCCATGTTGTTGGCGCTAATCTTAATCTCCATAAATCATCTCTTCTCTCCTTGCAGATCCCTAGATGGTCCATAGCATATGACAGTGTCGTGCGACATGAATAAATCTCTGCGTGCATACGCCGCTCTGAGGTCATGTGAAGTGAATCGAGTAGGTTCTTGGACAGCAAGTACACAAGTGTAGTGTTGGTAATGTGCTGGCAGGAGACTGGACGTGCTTCATTTGAGATCATATAGTATCTTATAAGACAGTGTTAGAGTGGCCAATAACAATAAACTTGACACACTCGTACTGTGGAAGAGGATTAGGGTCAGTGAAGACAAATAAAATGGCAGAATTCTGAGTTTAATCTCAGAATTCAGAGTTTAAAGTGCACTTTAATCTCAGAATTTGGACTTTTATGTGAGAATTCTGACTTTAAAGTGAGACTTTAATCTCAGAACTCTCACTTCAAAATCTAATTCTGAGATCAAAGTCTGAATTCTCACTTTAAAGTCAGAATTCTGAGATTACAGTGCGAATTCTCAGAATTCTGCCTTCTTTTTTCTTCTTCACTGGCCATATTCCTCTTCCATTGTCACATCTCAACGCCTGAAAGTGAGGGAGGAAAGTGCTTGCTAATACATGCATTCATGCTCTTTGTGGAAGGTCACACTTGGTGAGGGTAATATATTTTAGAGGCAAGTGAAAGTGACATCTCAAGTCTTTCCAGTTTAGCTCAGTCTTCAGTCTCAGACATGCAAACGGCGGATGAAAGACGAGCTAATTCTTGGCTGTGAAAATGGGATTTTATCAATCAGAAAAACTATTTTTTCCACATTTCCGAAAGCATGAATTATATTGCTTTTATTCCAAATGATTCTAGCCCACGAGATAAAGCAACCTGACCCATCTAGATCACCCATCTGTCATCCACCCAATTCAGTCACACCACCACCAACCCTTTTTTTCAATTCATTCTTTGTTGCAAAAAATCTTTCTTTCATATTTTCCAGTTGAATATTTATCCATCTTATAAATCTATCCGTTTTTATGTCCATTCATTTATTCGTCCATCCCTCCATCCACCAGTTTATTACTATGTCTATCATCCATTTTATTTTCTTACAACTTAATCCAATCCCACCGCTACGCAACATAGCATAAATGCTATATTTCTCATCGCGCTATTGCTCTGGATCTTCTCTGCATCACTGGCAATGACTGGAAAACAATCACTGGTAATCCCTGTAAAGTAGATCTGGTGAAGGTCAGCTGGAGGTCGCCTATACCGCTCAGGGTCTGATCGTCTCACCTGCTTGGAATCGTTTCCGGTGAAGTGCCAGATGACTGAGTTTTTGGAGATGTCTGAGAGGGGGCTGTACCAGGCTTGCAGCACCACCATCTGACCCTTCACCACCTCCATCTCTGTTCTGGGGATCTCCACCTTCTGGGTGTCACCTGCAAGAGGAGAACAAATGGAACATCAACTGAAGTCAAGTTGAAACATCACGAATCCTCTAGGGATCAAATGGAGTTGGCCTCAAAATGATGTTGAATACGAAAATGTCTCTTCAGTCTTACGTAGTAAACAGTTGTCAAACATCATATTTCACAGTGAAACGATCCGAAACTCACCCAGTCCATACATCAAAGGACACAGCAATGCACAGTCATAAGGATAAAAAAACAAAAATAAAAAGTAATATGTGCCATCTGTTGTGATATCAGCTAATCTGCTCCGTTTGACTTCTTGATCCAGTGAAGACATAATCTCAAGCATCAACTGATTTCTTTCGGGCGTCTTGCAGCATGTGTGCCACGCACTTTACTGGATTTAAAAGAGCGAATAAGTCGCCAAAATGCAGTGCAATTTCATTTAAAATATGAAACTAAATCCGGTGTTGTTTGAATTAAATTGCAGTTTATTACAGACACGATCACTCCTCTGAAACTGACGACAAATACACAACATTTTTGGTAGAGACACTAAGAAAATGCACACACAGTCGGCGAGATTGACAGCTATTGTAAAAGATGAAATTGCTGTCAAAATGTAGACATGAAAAAGAACTTACAGGGTGCCCAGTCACCTGAACCCGACAGCTGCAGCTGGATCAAGTGATCCCAGCAGTCGTTGTCTAATAGAGCCTCCAGTTTGAACGACTTTTCCCAAAAACTACGGCGCGCGGAGAAAAGAGCGGCACTAATTCCCCTGTCGGGAGGAAAAGCCCCGTTTTGCTCATGCGAGAAAATGCAGCGGTTTAGGTGGAGAGGGAGGTTTTAAAGCGGTAGCTGAGACCTCCACATCTGTTCAGCCAGACACGCCTTCCTTCTCTCCCAGACTGTGAGTTAGCCGCTGCCGCAGATCCCACCGCCGGCGGTGGTGGCACATGATGCATGGCGCTATCATTGGTGGAAAGATGGAGCGAGGGAAGCCCGAAGCTTAGAGGAAGCCCGAGCTTGTTTTTCCCGACTTCACTGAAGTAACTTCTTATTGCTGAGGGACGTGGTGACCCTGCCTCTGCCAGACTCCTGCTCCTTCATTTCTGTCGCTGCTAAATCCCGATGCTTAATCCCTAAACAATCCCAGGCTCAATCCTCTCACCTCACGTGAGCAAAAGTGCTCAGCTGGACATGATATGATGCAACACATGGTCGGTTGCTGTCTGCAGCCGCTGCGTCCGGATAGCCTATATGCCGATTAGCAGATTAGTTTAGCGCGAATTAAACGTGCGACGACCTGTGAGAGACGTCAAACAGCGCTTTGGCTCACATTGAACCGCGCTTTTCTCAAACCCCAGCGCATTATTGAAGCGAACGCCAGAGTTGGTGGTCCGCCACACGCCGGGAGGAATCCGCCGAAATCTTCATCACAAACCATGTCTTTGTGTGAGATTAATATCCTCGTCTTAACTCCCGCCACCGTCAGATCACCCCCGACTCCAATAACGCGTCTGAGTCCGGGAGAATTGAACGCCCTGCAACACAGATTTCCCTGCGCAAATCTCATTAGGGCTTTGATTTCATCTCCGACAGCTATTGTCTCCGCAGGTCCGCCGCCGATGTCCTGCAACAATTACGTAACAAGATTGGAGTTTTTGGAACGAAGCCCGGATTGAGTCTACAAGGCCGATATCGCCGATCTCTAAAGCCCCCCCCCCCGCAAGTGCGGCCAAAACATTTGCTTTTGATTAACGTAGAGCGTCCACCACGGACTGAATCAGGCGAGGATCAGATCTTCTGAGACCACGCTGTGAATGAGCTTTAGAGGGCGCACGTCCATGATTGATGTGGCCCCGTCATTCTCAACCATACAAGGATGTTTGACAATGAAGTCGGATGAACGTCTCCAGCAGGTTTATCCTCATAACTGTGTCATCGAATTGTTTATTAGGAGAAGGAAAATCTTCTCTAAGCTGTGGCCATCTCCATCTGTGGTGTGTGAATGGGACGTGGATTGATGGAGAAGATGAAGCGGTGGGTTTTAAGTCAACCTTAATCCGGCGCGGTCGCGGGGGAAAAGGAACCTGCCAGTGGATGCGATACCGATATGATGCTAAGTAGCCTCAGTAAACTGTGTCCTCATTCTGTTTGGCCAACGGCTACCGTTCAGCCCTGCCACGCTTTGTGTAATAAAATTGGATTTTATCCCTCAGAAAAAAAAAAAAAAAACAACTTTATTTTGTTTGTTTTCCTCAGGGCATTCTGGAAATGGAAGTCTGGCACCGCGTCTGTATCAGCATTTTAAGACCTGAGCAGATGAATCAAAGGAAAGTGTGTTTAAAAAAAAAAAGCCCTGCACTATCGCAAGTCACCTACAGGAGGCAGTAGACGCACACAAGACTGAATGACCCATCATCAGGTAAGACTCTTTTTTTTTTTTTTTTTTTTTTTTTAAACAAGACTATTACATTCTCCCCGCCCCTCACCCCCCCCCCCCCCCCCAAAAAAAAACTTGTGGGTGAAAAATTAGAATAAAAACCAGACAGAGCAAGGCTTCCAAAAATCACGCAACTACATCTATATTTTTATTCCGTTCTAAAAATACATTTTTGCGCAACATAACCTCATTTGGCTGCATGTGTTGGGGGGGCGATGGAGACGTGGATAAAAAGTTGATCTTTCACAAGCCCACAGGGAGCCGCGTAGGTCTGCGTGAAGATAAACTGATCCTCTTTAACCAGCCGCACTCTATCTCCAGCAGTAATCTCTGCTTCTGCCCGTGCCGTTCTTTCATGTGAGTCCCTGCGTGGAGCTGGAGCTTGAGCTGAGTTTACACCTCTCCCCCTCCGTTTAATCAGCTATACATCAGGGTGCGTCTGCCGTCTTAAAGGTTCACAGATAAAAGCCAGATTAGAGGCGTTTACCGTGTATTACTCATGCCATAATCTTGTCATTTCTGGATTTCTGGAACCTCACCTGTTATCACGTTCCATCTACCGCCTCATGTATGGAGACTCTCCATCACGCTCACTGTCCAAGTGGACTTTGGCCCTTGTCCTCTGAGTTGAACTTATGTTGATAGACTCTCAAAGTGCGATACTGAACTTTGGTTTTGTCCCTCATTTTGTCAATTGTGTTGAGCCGTCATTATTTTGGATTCCTCCTGATATCTAAGATAAAAATATAAAATAATAACAAAGCTGCAGTCAACACAACGACAAAACCAAAGCATGAAACTTTATTCGTCATCGACACAAACTATGTCGGTCCAATTCATCTCAATGTGAATCTGTGTCACTGAAACAATACAAATCAGCCAAGAACGTCATACATTATTTAGGCTATAGTTCTCCATTACTGCGCCAATAATCCGAGACACGGCGTAAGAATGAGCGGCCCGAGTGGCGGCGTGGAACTCAACTGAAGGATGGGGCACAGACAGGGTGGAGAGGTATATAGGACAACAAAACACAGCCGTGGAGATGGCGACTGGACCGGCCCTACAGGCTGCAGGCAGATGGTGCCTGAATAATAAATATTTGGAGAGGGCTCCTTTAAATTGGATTACATTAGTATAATCTCTGCAGCTATTTAAAACCATTTTGGGAGTGATATCTCATCGCCGTAGCTTTAATCCATCTTAACATTTCATTGTGTCCAAATTGGTTATCCTCGCACACACACACACACACCGTTCTGACAGCAAAGTTTGGACTCACAAACAGGGACAGATCGCGCAGAACAGTGGTCCCCAGTTTAAACCGAAGCCCCGGGTGAGCCTGGGACTTTCTGCTACACTCAGCCGCAAGGTTGCTGCGCTAGACAGGCACAGCGCCGGGAAGCTGCATTTGAAATGATGGCTCTCCACCACTACATTGTAAATTCCAGCTGCACCCATCTGGCACTGGCTTCCTCCTGGTGTCTTGTAAAACCAAGTCTGTGGAGGAGACAGTTTTATCTATTTAGCCCCCAATTGGTCTTTGTTTCTGCCATGATACACTTTCACAACGGCTGCAATGGAACAACCCTTTCTGAATACCCGGCATACAAAGTACTGTACATATCAACACATCCCACAAAAAGTTCAAGACTTGAGGTGAGCATTATGTCTCGTCTAAAAAAAGGTGCAGCGTGAAAACCAGAGCAAAAGACAACTGGTTCCATCATTCGTGCGGCAGCCACATGGAAAATATCGCCCACAAGACAAACCTTATATCTAAATATGTGCTCAGGGGGCTAAGAAAATGTCGATTGAGTGATACTATATCAATATTTTTGCAGAAATACCGCGATACTTATGATAGTGTGATATTGTCTTGATATTTCAAGTTGGCCTTCAATATCGATACTTTATGCATACATACTTGGATATGCTGCAGTATTTGTGGCATGCTTCATACTATTCATATTTTCTTTCAGTACAATGGAGTTATTTTGTTGATGGAGGGAGCGATACATTCCTCTGTTGTTGCGAGATGAAAGTCAAACTGGACATAACAGTACATAACAATAAACTTGTTTTCATTCATGTAATATTGTACCGCATTATCTGATTTCCCCCTTAAAACAATGGCTCTTGTTTACCAATATTACAATATATTGCTGAACCAACAGTATCGCAATATATTGGAATGTATATCGTATCACCACTCCTGTTTCGGGATCCGTATCGTATCACAAAACAGCCCAAATATGTACAATCATTTCTGTGGAGATTATCAGCAAGGATAGACACAACACTGATCCCCACCTGGTCTGGAACCCTATCTTCCACGGGGCAAACCTGCCGACAGACGCTGAGCATCTCTCCTCCCAACTTGGAAGCAAATCTTTGTGCTTCATTCGTAGCTAATACAACTGCATTTCACGTTACAATAAAAGACACTTAATGAGCCTTCTCTTCTTGAAACATATAACTCATGTTGCCATCCCACTTCTGACACCATTTGTCACCACAGTTTTTGGGACAAGGTTCTCAACTATCTGAGAAAAAAGTCCTTCTCCTCTTCCTTTACAAACCTCAGGAGAAACCACCCTGTATCATTATCATTGTTGACGTAGCATTTTTAGAGCAGCATCCATGTCAGTGACCAGGCTTCAAGAAAAAAAACACGGTAGGATCGAGCCCTTCTTGTTGCCAAACAAGGCCGCTCTACTTCATTGACCTTCTCAGCCCTGACACGCAGCCCGTCCTCCATCGGTGAGGCAACATTTATTCACATGTATGATGATGCATGTATGGGCGGGGAGGTTTTACATGGCGTCCCTTGCGTGTCCCTTTTTCGCGGCGAAGACATCCAACACATTTAATGGCATCGCTGAGCGGAATATGAAAGACAAGGATGAGAAATGGAGATGTAGTTATCTAGAGAAAGAGAGGCAGTGAGGGAGGTGGGGTGGGGGTTCTGGGGAAAGTGGGCTGACGCTTTGATCACATGCAAATACCACACACAGGGGATATAGGTGTTTACGTGGGAAGACAAAGACTCCTATTGTAGGACAACTTTGGTGGAGTGCGCAAGTTGGGGAGTTTGGGAAAAGATTTACATCAGTGAGTGTGTCAGTATAAATGCATTCGCAGCACACTTCAGCGCTTTTTACAGTGCGAGAGCGACGCGGTCGGACTGCAGCGGTTGTCCGGGTTGTGGAGCCAGCTGTCCGTCACAGGTCCCATTCTTCCCCCTCCTGACCCCTTCACCCGCTCTGCTCCCAGTGGCAGCGAATGAAAAGCCAACTATAAAAGCTCCAATGAGCCTGCAATGTTACACCACAGCGCCATAACCACCCAGCCACCCTCGTGCACAGCCTTTGAAGAGGATATTTATAAACCGCCAGTGTGGCAGCAGTAGTTAGCTGTTTTATCTGGCAGATCTGTCATGAGTCACGTGGCGCGGCGGGCTGGCGGCTGATAGGACCGTCTCTCAACAGTCAAACAAAGATCGACATGTGGGTCGCATGGGGCTTAATGCAGCTTGACAGCAATTAAAAATATGAGTGATCTGATTTCAGATTTCCAATGAGCCCAAACCAAAGAGGAATTAGGTGATAATCTGTCTACACAACATCAAATACTCCGAATGTGTCACAAGTTCATTATGGCAGCAGTGTGTAGCATCTAGTTTGGCACATGGCGTGACACATTTCTGGTCAGATCCCTGTTGTGTTGTCAGCCCTTGTTGGGTAGATGTGAAGAAAAACCAACAAAGAGAAACAAACACCTCATAAAAGACCTCAAAGCGAATGAGATGGTTTGGACTTTCAACAGCTGCAGTTGTAGATATCAATGGCATTGTTTGTGAATTAAGAACCGATTCATTCAGTCAAAACATGAAACCTCAAAGCAAAAGTGATGATGATGATGATGGCAACCCAGATTTACCATGGTCACTCTGCCACAATTCAATCTTCAGTTCCACAAAGAAATCTAATATCATTATTCTGTTTTTTCCAGGAACATAAATCGATTTTAAATGTTTTATTCCGTGTCAAATCTGAGGTGGAAAACACAGTACTTGACACAGCTTTACAATAAACCTATATGTGTATATATATATATATATATATATATATATATATATATATATACACATATATATATATATATAGATAGATAGATAGATAGATAGATAGATAGATAGATAGATAGATAGATATAGATAGATAGATATTATACCGCTAATTTATTAGTTTTTTTATTTATATATTTTATTGATGTTTTTATTGTATGCAATCCAGTTTGAATACTGAATACTCAATAAAGACTTCAAAACCAATTGAAAAAAAAAAATATATATATATGTGTGTGTATATATAGTTTAATTTTTTTTTATATATATATATGTATATATATATATATATATATATATATATATATATATATATATATATATATATATATATATATAATTGGTTACAGACAGCTTTACATTAAAGCTCCTCCTGTTAACTCCATGACAGAAATTAGAAAATTAATAATTAAAATCATCCGGGGAACAAGACATCTAATGGAGCTAATTATAGTATTTAGTTTAATGTATGCAGGAAGCCTTGGCTGTCGTTCATGAATACAGTATAGACAGCGGCGTGAGTAAAGGCAGAAATGTCTGGTAGATATATGAAGTGTCTGCGCAGGAAAAAAAGGTAGGAGATTTAACTGTAGAAAACTGGAGGAGGCTTGAATCTCAGGTGTGCAGCGCTTGGCCCTCACCTCTCCTGTGCTCTGCACCCACAGACGACCCCAGAGGGCCGTGGTGTCCACCTACACAAGGAGTCGGGAGGAAGGTGAAAGCAGCTAAGGGCTGAAGGGAATCGGAGGGAACTGCAGGTAATGGTGTTCCCCACCTGCGCTCAAGAATGCTCTGCTCTTTACAACACAGCGGGGTCACTTATTTTGTGTGTGGAAATACGACCGATGTGCTCAAATATATATGAAGCTGAGGTGCTGACTGACCTTTGACAGAGCTCAGGTACAACTGCTGCTATTAATGGTGACCACCAAAAGCTGCTGTTTACATTGATTTTAGTAGGAAACTTATCTCTAAAGTGGTGAGATGCCCAACTATATATTAGCTGCTCTCACCATCCTGCATGATCCGGACAATGTCCCGCTCCGGAGCACTCTCTTTCACCCCGCCCCGCCTCTGATCCTCCTCTGACTCCACGTCCTCTGGCAGAGATCAGGGCTCACCACACTCTGCTCACAATGCAAAGTGGTGGCAGATTAATGGAGGAGCTTGCGACATCAAAAATGCAAAGGGAATTTGTTGAACTACCTTTGAAACCAGCCCGCTGACATTTGCTTGTCAATTCGCGTTATTTCTGGGTGGCGTCTTCGTACCTGAGGTGGTGTTTCCTGTTGGATCTAGTCAAGCACCAAGTGGTATATATAATTCAGCCCAGGAATGAGACCAGACTCTGTTCTCACGTAGCTGTGCTGGTTAACTGGTTTATAGATCAGCACAATGCGCTCTGCTCCCAGAAATGAGCTCCGTCACGAAGAGCCACCAGGAAAACAAGGCTTGTGCAGACGACAATTTCAACTCTTGTGTTCTGCTTGAACGCTGACAGGATTCAGATGAAATATTTCCAAATGGTTTTCATAATGATCTACTGACATTTAAGCAAACCTAGTGTGTCATTAGTCCATCACAGTGAATCATACCGCGGCTCCAGGAACAGTCCACTCCACAGTTGCATGCAGCAGCACGTGTGACATTTAGCGCCGAGTGTGGCGAGCTGCGCTCGTATGTTGGGCCCGCGCGCATGATTCATGTAGAGCGGTGATTTGTTCAGGTAATTCCGCGAGTGCTTTACTCTCCTGCTGTGCATTACTGAGCTAATGTGACATTTTATTGATCCCTGTAGGGGGATTTTGCCGTGGCGCGGAGGTGCAGGGTCAGTGGCAGGAGCGCAGCCCCGCAGCAGGTTCACATTCACTGACTTCTTGAAGGATGTTTGCAGACATGAGGGCTCCAACGTGATCCGCGGTTGAAGGACAGTCGCTAAAATCAGCATGCAGGGAAGATCGGCCTGAATCACGCTCGCGCCGCTTATTCCTGTTGACATTCTCAGCCATTCAGCATTCTTCCTTTAAGGAGAATAAACATGGTACTCCAGCATTTAGACAACACACGTACGACCTGATAAAGTGACACCGCATTTTCTGTCTCACAGTTGAAAAGAATCAAGTGAGGCTGCAATCTCTGGCAGTGATGCCCTGTGAACGTTCCATCACTGTATATATATATATATATATATATATATATATATATATATGGAAAGACTACATTGGTGCTTCTGAAAATCCAAAAACAATTAAAAAAAAAACACCAATGTCGTCTTTCTTGAGTATTCAAACTGGATTACATACAAGTGGATTACATACAACGTTCAAAAAACATCAATAAAATACATAAAACATAACTATTTACCGCACTGCAGACGAAACAGCATGTTTTTCATTCTGTACACGTCATATTTTACTAGTCGACTTTACAAGTGAGATAAACGTAACTAACAAAATAGTCATCAGTTGCAGCTCTAGTTCTGATTGGATTTCATATTTTTATGGAATATATGAAACTGCATTTATTCATATATTTTCCTGAGAAATCACTTGATAGCTATTAGTCCAACACGATTTGGGAGAAAATATGAATCACGATTTTGTAGCTAAGAATTGACATCAGGATTCTCTGCTACGATTTTTTTCTCCTCATGAAATATGAAGTTTATTGCACACGTAAACCATGACAAAACAAAGTTGCAGCACCAAACAGAGTGCGTTTGAGGTGCTGATAAAGATTTGTGGTGTTACGCGACAAGTGACAAGTTTCGGAACAAGTTTGTTTTGAGACTGTACAGTTTCTATCCTGTCGCTGAGCTATCCAATCACTACTGCGTTCATGCTGAAGCCATGAGCTTCGTGGGAACTCAGAAAGTAGTAGCTTGCAGCGCCGCTTGGGAGTGTAAAACTCACAAAGGAAAATAGCATTTGTGATCCAGTCGGTTTGTAAATTAAATGCGAATCAAATTTAATGGAAACTTAAATCCGACACAAGGGTGAATCGAAATCGCATTTTCACAATTTATCGTACAGGCCTAATAGCTATTTCACAGCAACGTCTCCTTAGACATCAGCCGACATTACGAACAATATTTGACTTGCTTTGGACATGGCTGCCTCAACATCGTCGCTGAATTCCTGCATGAAACGCCAGAGCTCCTGTTTAGCTACTAACACAAACACTCCGTGGCCCAGTTTGAGAATAACCACTAAGTAGATCAATACAGTGTCCCATGAGGTCCAAAAGTCTCAATCCATTCGTAATTTTCCACTGACAAAGTACGAAGTGTGGTGAACAACAACAACAGCGGAGCCTCGTCACAAAAGAGGCAACAAGAAGAACGAAGCGCTGTAATTTGGGAGGTGAGTGGATGGGCACTACCATGGGCTAATTCAAAGTGAGGAGGCGTTTGACATCTCCTACACCCTGACATGATAGATTAGGCAGAGGAAGCTTTTAAGGCCTCTCGGGGGTGCGCTCCTGAATGCATTATAAGCTGCGCTTTTGTAAAAAGTGTTCACTTCAGTGTCGGGATTAGATGGAGAACAGTTGCTCCCCTGAGATCGACACTGCAGTGTCGGGGCGTAATGGTCGGAGACGTAGCAGGCAGATTTATTCTCCTGCATTTGTAATCCCCCTGAGCTCCGTCACCTTTCAGTGCTCAATATGTTGACAATAAGTCCAGCACTTTGACGGTAAACAAACTTGGCAATTGGCTTTTAATCTGCAAAGCTGGAAATAGAAGGTGGCAGCGTTTGGCTTTCATTTTTGCGGGATCTGATTTGTTGTCTTCAGTGATCTGGCTTTTTTTTTTTTTTTTTTGCCCTTTGAATATTGAGCAATACAAGCATCGGAGGCCAAAGGTTCACGTTCCAAATTCAAGGCAAAAGATTTGGGAGTCGCTTAAACTGCGCGGGGATTAATCTGTGTGTGAAAAGAAGAAAAGCAGCAGCGAGAGAAAACAACAGCAAGAGTGGTGCAAAAGCACAAAGTACCGAGAAGGAAAAAAAAAACGTATTTTCTTTGGATGTCAAATGAGTTCTGGGTTTGTAACACAATCAACTTTGACCAGCCGCTTCAACATCTGACAATAATCTGTTTCTGTCTTGTACCTCGCCTTTACCTTTTTCAATTCAGGCTGTCGTGTTCTATACATTATTGATTTTTCTTCATGGGCCGCACAGCTGCTCAGAGTCCCGGTGGGTGGTTTTGTCTCCTGTAGACACGTGTAATACAATCAGACTCGTAAACGCACCGACTAACACGGCGATATCTGGCAGCCGGAGGTAACCAGCAACGGCATCCCTCCTGACCTCGGACGCAAACCCCTGAAAAGCCCTCGTCCTGACAGCCTTAACAAGACACGTATCATTTAAGCCGCCGCTGTCAACAGAGAAGCTAGAGAGAAAAACAGCCGCAAAATGACACTAAATTGTTTGTGATTGGTTCCTAACAACGCATTTGCCAGTGTGAGAACCCGAGTGCATCTTCATTACGGCACCACATCTCCAGCCTCTGTTGGTTGGGGGAGGAGCTTCACCCTAGAAAACCTTCTGCAGAACATGACGGGAAATTCATTTTCCAGAGCTGGTTATGGGGCCACATACTACCCACCTATCTGTGCCACTCACACCAGACAATGCATGCTAACTTTCCTGAGTCTCAGGCTCCAGATAAGATCTCTTCAGGCAGGTGGTGACAAAGGGGTTAAGCTTTTAATTCTGCCAACGTCAATGCAGCATTGATTGGAAGGGACGGATGAAGGCAAAGACGGAGGTGAATTGTGTGTTTGTGGCTGAGGAGGCGGTTATGGATGGAGAGAAAAAGACAGTCATGTAGACCTTGTGTTTGTCCTCACACCTCCGCTGACTATCTGGAGGAAAACACTCGTCCTGCGACACGTTTGGAGCCCAACTGAGCCATGTCGGGTGCACTTTGACCTTCTCCTACCTCACACCCACTCGGTGCCCCGAGACCCCTTTCCCCACTAATGATCACGGTTTCTTACGCCAGGTCGATAAGCCGCCTCTCCACGCTCTAATCTCATTAGCAGCCCAAGCTGGCTTTAGCAAAGAAGAAGACAAGGAGGGACAACAGTCACTCACAAGACAACAGCAAAACATGGCCAGTGTTCTTAAAGACAATCGCATTAGAATGAAGACGGCACGTGCCGGTGAGCGTGCCAGGAAGTCACAAGATGTCACCCCTTTATTTTTCTCATTGTGAAATGTTCTATGAGCTCAACAATACATGCTCCTGAAGTTGGAGTTAGGTTTGGGCAAATGGAGTCAAGGTCAAAGCCAGGGGTGCACGGGCTAAACAATGGCAATTTAAGCTGGTGCTGGCAAGGTGATGTGGGGCGGAGGAGACGATGGCGGGAAGGTGAGAGTGGAGATCAGGTGATAAGAATCGGGGTTAGCAGCCAAGGGCGCGAAGACAAGGAGTCACATGTTAAATTGCTTCCAAGGAAAACAGGAGGATTCGGGGTGCAGAGAGCGAGACCCAATCTGAGTTAGAAAGTTCTAGTTTCTGTGGCGTGAGACGTATAAGATAGACCACTTTCCTGCAGAGAATATAAACCTCTGTGGTGAAGAGTTCCACTTTTACTAGTTCAAAGGCAAACACCCACTTCACTTTCAAGAGAACATTGAGCTTCTCGCCACTCACAGTGCTAAAATGACTCCCAAAACCGACACCAACTTACCTACAAACACCGTAAATTACCTCAAAAGACGGCTACCGCATGCACTGTTTCGCCTTTGAAGTCGGTGCGAATCCCTTTCATATGGCAGAGTGATATATCCCCTTACTAAATCGCCTCTTGGCCAGCCAACTCCCTCGGACTGAAAAATGTTTTTTAAAAACAGCTGGAGCTGAAGCGCAATTTCCATACCTCCTTCTTGGCAACTTCTAACACACTCGGATGCACTGGAGGTTTATGGCCTCAGCGGGTACAAGACACTCTCATGCCAGCCTTCCCTGCTGCATGTGGATGAAGAAGCCGTCCTATTGAACCGTCCATTTCCAGGGCGGCTCTTCGTGGGACTGTCCAACACGTGAAAAACAGCTAAGTCATGTGGTGGCACAGACAATAGTCAACATGTTACGCTTCATAGGACTGACAATGAGTCGCCCCAGACTACCTTAAGTGAGTGTCTTGTCGAAAAGCAAATGGTGAGTCACCATCTCTGTGAAACAGCCACCCACTTGAGGAAGCTCAGCCGGCTGCTAGCCTGGATTTTATTTATTTATTTTGTTTTGTTTTGACTCCGAGTTCATGCCGCAGATGCAGGTAGGAGCCAATTAAGAATTTAAACAAGTTTATTGTCAGAAACCGTCGAGCCACCTGAGGACGTTTCAGACTCCAAACACAAACATGTATAAGTTATGTGTTGGATGACAGGACCAGACAAGATAGTCGAACCCCCGCACAGCATCTCAGTGAGCAAATACCTGACGTAGAAGGGAGAAGTGCTGTTTCAAGATGGAGCATGGGCTGCAGGTGGAATTTCTCCTTCAGATCATGGAGTGGGATGATGGTGCAGCAGTTTACCAACACTTAGATCTAACTGGCTTAGTGGAAGGCATGAACCATGGTTTGCTACCTCAGGAGCTTTTTCCCAGAAGGAGGTGTTCTTTGAAGTACTTTCAAGATCAGGATTGAACGATATGATGAGGGTCTGCTGTCTTCCACAGTGAGAATATCCTCTCAGAAGCACAGTGGATTTGGTCTGGATGATGAAATACAGATACAGAGCTCAGACTGACCAGAGACCAACTCTCTGGTCAACCTTTTCCAGTATCTGCTTCATCTCTGACGTGTGTCACTGCTATGTTTTTAGTTGAGGGGGCAGCAGCCAAAGACAAGAGGCCCAGATTACCCTCTCTCCAGAAACCAAAACCAAAACAACGAGACACAATCTCTGCAGCACGTTCACATCGCTGGCTTGTCACCATGTGAAGGAGCAGTGGTTGCTGCAAAACCAGTGTTGCCTTTCTTTTGCTCTCCATTCTCACTTCTCATGGGCAACAGATTCATGACTGTACAGTAGACTTTTGTGTCCCAGACAGTGTGACAGAAGTCAGCCTTCCGTGTTTCTTGGTGACACGTTACGAAGCACTTTACTGGACTGGCCAGTACGTAGTTCCATTCTTGCAGTACACAGTCATGTAAGATCCGACTTACTACCGGGATTGATTTCAACCAACTGGTCAGATTGGACAGAAAATACGCGAGGGTCATAGGTCCTACTGTAGTTGTAGATGGCTGTGTGAGAGTGAGATGCTGGGAGACTGTGCTGCCGTAACTGTGGTACGCGACGCCGGGCTGCTACGTGCTGCGGTGCCAGACATTGAATAATAAAAAAAATATATATATATGAAATACATGCCTGACCAAAAAAAAATGTCGCCACCTGGATCCTGGATCTGGGGTTGCTGCAGTTGGTCAGGTCTAGGTTCAGCAACATTATGTGGTCAAAAATGAGGTCAGCTGACTACCGGAATATACTGAGTGACCAGGTTATTCCATCAATGGATTTTTTCTTCCCTGATGGCACATGCATATTCCAAGATGACAACGCCAGGATTCATCGGGCTCAAATTGTGAAAGACTGGTTCAGGGAGCATGAGACATCATTGTCACACATGGATTGGCCACCACAGATTCCGGACCTGCAACCCATTGAGAATCTTTGGGATGTGCTGTATATATATATATATATATATATATATATATATATATATACACTACACACTAGAAAACCCGAACTGCACCTGTGTCAAGGACATGAAATCACTGTGTTATGACACGGCAGCTCTTTTTCCATCGACCCAACAGTTGGAACACAGAGTTTTCTGAAACCTCCAGAAGTCTGTGTTTTCCTCATCTTTTTGCCAATTAGGATGGCAACGTTTTCCAGGGAATTATTTAATCAGGTCACAGAACCAAACAAGTAATGACACATGAGCATCATGCTGGAAAGCCAGAACTCAAGCACCCTTTTTATTTTGGATGTGTTTTATGTCCTTGTTTCCAAGCGTCGGGAAGAGCATTCTCCCTCTACGTTTGAGGCCGTGGTCTTCATGCCTTGTGGTGCTTTACTGTTTCCTTTTTTTTTTTAATTCACTGTGAGATTCCACAGATGTCCTCCTTCACATTTCTACTGGGATGAGCACTTCAAGCACTTCATCTCTTCCTTGTGCTCGCCTTTCCTACTGGACTCCTCACACAGTGGTTCAATTATTCCTCAGGGAATTTAACAGTCCACTTTGAATGACCTCATTGTGACTTCTGTTACGTCACCTCCTCTGGTAATGCCACGACTGCTTTGCTCAACAAACCCACTTGGTCAGGCTTGTTGAGCAGCTACTTCTGGCGAGTCATTAATAAAAAATCATACACTATGCTAGGTTTCATAAATCCATCTATTAAACTGTCGAATCTATACGAGGAAATATACATGTCTGAGGGAGACTTGATACCTCAGACAATTTATGGTTTCACCTTTCTGCATGATATGAAGCATATTTCATGTGGGAGCTCTGCCAGTAAAGGTGTCACGGCTTCTGGTCTTATCAGGTTGAAGCAGGTTTCTTTAAAAAAAACTGTGGCAGATCACTTTAGAGGACTAAGCTAACCCCCAGGCTTAAAATAGAAATGAGAAAAATCCCCCCCTGTAGGCAGAAATATCAGTAATAGTCACTTAAAAACAGTGAAAGAATGTCATTTTCCTATGACGAACATTAAAAAAATGAAATGAGAGCTGCTCCGGTGCGACTCGCGCGCACTTGTTTAATTACATTTGCGCAAACAATTGTGATAATAGTTTGTAAAAATGAGCAATATTTCCGTTTGAATGATTGAAGAGGCCATGTTAAGTTGTTGTGCACATTAACTCTTAATTCAGGATTACGATTTAATGCAGTAGCCGCAGAGAATACTCCCATTTAAAATTCAGTATCTTGTTTATATTCTGTGAAGTGTGAAGAGGAGTGTTTACCCTAATGATCTTGAAAAAATTAAATATTTAGCTTCTCCTTTTCCCAAACCAGCCAAAAGTAAACCAATGTTATGTTACAATCCTCAACCCGAAATTCACTTTCCTGTCTTCTTAATAATGCATTACAATTGTTTATTTACAGTAGAAAATAATGTAAAAATCTGTGCCATTTTCATCTTCATGCATAAGAAATATTTTTTTTAAATCTCCCCCCCCCCCCACCAAAAAATGCTTTTGGACTATTTTAGACTGTGTCTCTGGACAGTTTGCTGTAGGGCTCTAAATTAAACACCTGCCGGCTTGACACACAGGGCGTGAATAATTGAATGGTTCTCCACTTTTTCTGGGACTTACAATCTTGAATATTGTTTATTTATCTTTAATGAGAAACTAGAGAGCTCCGTCAAGGAACCTCGGCTTGATCACTGAAGGAGAGCAGTCATTTTAAAAATTGTTACTGTCGAATGAAATTGAAACACAAAGACGCTGTGTTTAAAGGACTCAACCGCCACCTGGGAAAATCTTCTCGACTGGAAATAAAAACAGAAAGATTTAAGAGGGTGTTGGAGACACAGACTTATATATTTAGTACACAGTTGTAGTCTGTCAATACTTGGCGTCGTGAGTAGGATAATGGGATGTAGGCTACACACATCCAGAAATAGTGAACTTTGATAAATATATAAGGCTCACAACATCATTCCATAATGCCTTTATTATAGCTAGCTTTGATGTCCAGGCGAAAGAATGCGACAGCCGTTTGAAGATGGAGTCGCATCAGGCGCAAGCTAATATTCGCTTATTCAATCAAATCAGTCTGCTACTTATCTTAAGCCCAGCAGGGTCACTTTGCTGATTATAATTCCAGCTGACATGGGATGCAAACACCCACACACGTCACCAATTCAGTCAATTACGCGACCGAAAAGGTGCATCACACTCTCCGTTTGAATCCCAGCAGCAGAAGATAAAATCACAGTGGAGAAAAATATGTTTCAATTCAAGACAATATTCTGGTGACAGCAATGAGATTCACTCTCTGAGAGATGTGCTCATCTGTGTGAAAAGTCGATTCCCTTTTCACCGGCCGACAATGTGAAGGATTTCCCTTTTAATCCTGCAGTCATTATACTTTAACCTCTGCTGGACGATGAATCAATTACGCTTTATCCGCGACACATTTACTGATCTCGGTAATGAACGATGCAAACATCTGCAGGATTCCGCTAAGATATTTTTATACAGTAGCGAAGCCTCGCAGGATTATCGGGGGGTGCAACGCAGAAGCGCCACGGTCAACGCCACATTTTTTTTTATGCTTGTTTCTAGCCATCACTCAAGTGAAACGCAGTACAACCTAAAAGGAAGTATTGCCTTAATATTTTTATGAACGATTCATTCAATATAATTTATATTTGTAACTACATTTGTGGCTTTTATTTCGCTGTGGCAGTGAGCCAGACGCTGACAAATCATCACGTGTTTTTCAACCGGTGTGCTGCGACACACTACTGCGCCGCACTGCCGCGGGAAATGATCCAGTTTCACCTCATTTGTCTAAAGATGGAGGTGGACGATATGATGACATTTTACGTCATGAACAATTAGAAGGTGTTGACAATCTACCCACGTAGGGAGATGACATGGATTCGGTCGCATCCTGTCTATACACTACAGATCTATGCTGATGTGTTGACCATCACCATACGCAGTGCTCCTCTTCCCACTCATCACTCGGGGAAGAAGCCGGTCAAATGTGCAACTTCCTGTTGTTTTTAAACCTGATGCGTCTCTAACTTGACCACACACCTTCACTTTGGAACGATGCAGTGCTCCTAGTCGAACCCCCGACGCCAAAGACTAGCTGTACCACAGAGCTAGCAGAGCTCTTTCCCCATTTTTTTCTGCACAAACAGAAAAACAGCCGCGTGTCTGAAGCGACAATTTTTCACAAATTGAAAGGGATTTTCTTCAACTTTTGAGGTGCCTTTGGTGGTTTGCCTGGGAATCTTTTCAATGAACCAAGTGTGCCGTGGTGTAAAAAAAGCTTAAAAACCACTGGTCTAGACAAGAGCCTGTAACAACTATTGCATCTTTCTTTTGCTAATAATGTCATTTATTCCACAAGAAGCTCTGTTCGATTCTGGAAGCAGACAAATTCCACCTGGATTCCACCTGTACAGTCTGAATTGTTAACAGCAGTGATGATATTGAACCAAAGCGCGTCGGCCGTAAAGCCAACCAGGGAGTCGTACAGAATGAAATGTCACTTCATCTGATGCGGAGGTCATTACTCTGCCGGGCTTCAACTCGCAGCCACCCCTAAGAGCCAATTATTCCTGGATATGACAGATAAAAAAATACTGCTCGGTCCCACATTCTTGCTTGGTAGGTTGCTTCTATTTCCAGCCTCCACACCCCGAGGTATTCATTCTAATGGCGATTGCTTCGCCACCGGAGGAGCCGAAAATCCGATCCACGACCTAAATTGATGTCACGGTTACTATAAACACTTGGGGGCAGGAAAACCAAGATGAGTTTGTAAGGAAGTAACAAAAGCTATTTCTGGTGCACAGTGTGTGGCACGGGATGGCGAGTCGGAGGTGAGCTTCCCTGGTCAAAATGTCCAGACAGACCCAGCTTCAATCTGTCAGGGACAATAATGTGCGGTTTAGGTGCCTTGCTACCAAAGGATTGACCTGAGGGACCTTCATTAGCCTCACGTAACCAGCACTAAAGCGCGTAAGAGCAGGTTACACCTCAAACCAGATGACAGCCATAAGCTGACCAAACCACCCTTCCCTGCCATCTGGCCCTAGACAGAAAAATTCCGCTCCCCAATGAATGCTAAGTCCCTTCTCCCTCCCAGATCCAATCCACTGACACTCACAGAAATCTGCTGTTTCACATTCAGAACATCATCGGTATAACCTGGCAGAAAATCCATTAAACCAGGGTGTCAACATATGGAAGAAAAAAAATCTATTCCGTAAAAGCCAAGCAGGACTATAATCTTCCTAGGAGCCAAAGTCATCTCACTCCGATTCTTTACTTCACAACAATAGCACGGAAGGAGGAGACCGAAGGGGTGTTTTTACCTTCACAGATGAGAGGCTTTTATGCTTTTTACCCACGGAATTGATCTTCTCTTTGGTGAAAACAAGACTTAAATGCCGATGAGCGATGCAGGAATCAATATGCAGGTGTTGATATTGGATTTTCTAAACCTTGGCTTCATGATGTCACTGAGAGAAGCCCTCCACACGGGAGAGGAGTTTCACACGTAGAGCTCCACATCTGCTAGGCAAGTTGCTGATATTGATATAGTGTAAGCCACACACCAATGTTGCAGCGGTTTTATCGAAAATATGCAAAATGTGCAACTTTGTATTGGCTCCTTTTTAAGATTTTTATTTCCCATTTTAACAATTGCATGGGTGATGTTTTGACATGATAGTGGACATGTGTTTGCATTCATTCTCTCCCTAGAGAATGAGAAGCGAATTTTAATTATGGAAACCTTTATTTGTTTTACCTAAACTTGTCACGTCCTTCTTTTGCTACATCCATGAACCTGTCTGTCTCCCTCTTCTACTCAACCTTCTCTCCACTCCACTGGCCTCCCTAACTTTGTCTACCAACTTGTGTGGACCTATTTCCTTTCTACTCACACTCATTGAAAAATTCATCTCTGCCATTGCTAGCTCTGCTTCCTGTCTCTCATGCATCACAGCAGGTGCTACCCTGTTGTCAGCACCGTCTTCACCCGCTCCACTTTACCTGCACTTTTGTCTTCACCTCCTCTGATCTTTGTCCATTACTCTGAATGACTAACTGCTAATACTCGTCTGTTCTCACCACCTCTCCCAGCTTCCTTTCAGTCAAACGCAGTCCTCTTCTCTCCAGCTTCTCCTCGACCTAAATACAAATAAAATCAGCGAACAAACTGGCAACAAAAATTTGACACAAAACTTGGGCCCAAACTTGAAACAACAGAGCTCTGTGAGTAAAGTCTGACTTGTTGGAGATTTCTTATTCATTTGGAAACATTAAAACAATACATCCATTGGAAAAACCTTCCCAAGTCCAGTGTAAAAAGATATAAACAGTGCTGCCTTGGTTTTTGAATGTCCCGGACTTCAAACAAATCGGAATTCGAACAAAAGTTTTGAGATTTTTTTGCTTTGGATTTCGAACGAAAATCCAGAACTCGAACACCATAAAAAAAAAGCCGTAAAAAACATGCGTGGACAGATCAGCTGACCCACGAGGCACTTTGTTATTGTGTATAACGCAGCCTCTGTATGCAGACGTGTCCCGTTAGCTACATTTACTGACTGTTTTTTCTTCATATTGAGGTGTAAAACCTTTCCTGTCTCCACACTGGACCGTGGTAGAGTGTCACAGGGGCGCTCACTCCAGGGTTTGATGTCCTGTTGTGGGCTGGAGCTGGGACAGGGATGAGGCGAGTCTGGGACAGAGCGTGACTTGGTTTATGACTTTGTCACAGCCAAACTGCACAGAAGCGCACATTCAGAGCTGGACACGCACCGGGCACCTCTTCACTTCTGGAGAGACCTCACTCACTCGGCAACCCCTCCCACATGCAGCGGCCACACACATAGAGGAACAGCCACCTGCAGCAGACACTCTACATTCACTCCTACAAAAGCCTATTTTAAGGCTTGGAACGCATTATTTCTTTTTCCATTCATTGTAATGGGAAAAATCTATTCAGATTTCCAACAAATCGCTTCTCGAACGGCCGTCTGGAACGGATTGTGGTGGAGAACCGAGGTACCACTGTATGTCAAACCACATCCAAAGTAACAGAAATCTCCATCAACACACCATAACACCTCGGTCCACAGTCACATTGCTGTGTCTCCAGATATAATGGCCACTCGAATGTCACATGAGACGATTGTTCGTGGTGCTGGTGAGTGTTTCATCTCCACCACCAGAACACCAGCCTCATTTAAAGGCCAAATGTAGCTCATTAGCAGGAGCCTCTTCTTACTCAGGATGCACCTGCTCTGCATCATCACAGTGCAGTGTATAACTCCATTGATCACTCTGGACACCTTCCATTGGCAGAAATGCATCAGAACTCCTTCCTTTTGCTGGAGAGAAGGCGAGAGAAGCCAGTGGAAAGGAACAAAGTTACAATCCAATTGACAGAGTAGGAAGATTGAGGCGGACTAATCTAATTGTGGCAGCTCCCTGGTGTCCAAACCAGCCTGTCCAGCCGTGTCCACATCATTAGGCGCACAAAGATGGATCCTGCTTCAGCAGGTGAAAGAGAACGATACCAATTAGCCTGAATCGTGAGTCAGTGTTCGGTTACAGAGCATAAACAAGGCGAGATGTCAATTTAAAGAGCTGGTTACAATGTGTGTCAAGGGTTTCACCACGCCGTAAGAATAGACTTCTAATGCCACTGTAAAGCAGCAATTCAGCTAATAAATATATACAAGATGCGTTTTATTGGGATGTCTGCGCCTCCCATGCATTGTAAGAACATTCACATTCATAAATAATGTATAAATTGAAACGCTTCTAACTGAATGAACATTGTCTAATCTACTCCGTTTGACAGCCGACGCCCACATGTGACAGTTGTGGAGAGTGTGGTGGACTTTGGTTCACGATCTTAGTTTTCTACTTATTTTTAATCCAGGGAACCTTGGATAATGACACTGGTCGACTCTGAGTCTCTGGATCCCTGTTTATTTTATTAGATGGAGTGGTCCTCATAGGTTCTCTGACGTGCTCGTCTGCCTTGGTTCACATCAACACATGCAGGTCTCCCGCTGCACTGGCGCCTCGGCCAAACACCGCGGTGAAAATAGTTGGATATTGGACGGAGCTCCGCTCCGGTATTGGCGGCGGCGTCCTCTTCCACGACCCTATTGGGGTTCAATGATCGCGGACACACTCTCACAGGCAGCGCTAATGCTACGACCCGGTAGGGTCCATCAACAAATTCTAAAGCGTCAAGTATTTGTGAAATCTTCAATAAGGCAATGGAAAAGGAGAGTGTGAAAAGGTTTTTCGTCACACAAGTCAAAGGACTGACTGAATACAGATTTTGAGAATAGAATATGACTAAAGGATCATTTCTTCACATTATTTCTGATGTTTCTTCAATAGCATCTGGGAAATGTGTCCAGACTGGTCCATAGTTCAAGTCAACTGTTCAGAGACACGAGATACAGCAGACAGACGGCTCAATTTAACCCCTAAATAAAGCTGGCAGAGCAGCCAGTCAGACACCAGCAGCTTCTACCAGAGACATGAAACATTGAATTTCTCATCTCTACACTCAGTTCACTAGTAGATCTCTCCTCTTGTCTGTGTTAAAGTTGACTAGGAAGCCTTTCAAACAAAGGTCCTCATAAGAAGCTTTGCAGTCTAAACACTGGTTCTGTTTGCCTTGTCGATCCGCGTGTGAGGAGCACGCGACAGAGAATATTGTTCTTGTTTCAGTTTAAATTTAACCTAACCTTTGGCCATTACTCCAACTCCGTCCAAAGCCCCGAGGTCCACGGCTGACGCCTAAAGCGTTCTGAGGCCATGATAAATCGGCTGCGGTTCAGGATCCTAATGAAACATGAGATAATTCACTTTCAATATGCATGTTTTGTTCATCTAACACGCTCATGGTGATTCTTCCTGTAAGCCTGGCATAACCGCCGCGCAAAATGCAGACACTGCCTTCTTGTTCCAATTCTGTTCACAGAAATTTGCTGCTTCAGTGTGTGAACATTGCGACCCGATCGCTCTAAATAAAAGTTCCATCCCTTTTGCTCGCTTTCAAATTATATTTTTCTAAGAGACTTTAAGCATCCACCGAAAATAGCACTGCATAATGAGCCACGCAATCCAGTGCTTTGGGAACTGGGGAAGCACACAGCGGTGCAGCAGAACGTGGACACGGTTCGGCTGCGGCAGCTTTCTATAGGGATCAGAAATGTTTGCCTGGCCCGTTCTTTCTTTAACATTTGAAACACTTGCTTTGCGACTGCGCTGAACAGCCCCCAAAATATTTGTGCGAATGTGAGGCGCAGAAAAATGGCAGCAATATTTTCTAACCCCACCAATTTGTTGTTTTCACAGCGAGGAAGCGTCACCATGAAGCCTGGCAACCTGTATTTTAGCACCTGTACTGCGGTGATTCTAAAGTAAATGCACACACCTGTGCATTCAAGCTAAAGACCAGTTGTCTATATATAGCTGACCATAGTGTTGATTGATGTCCCTGCGACCGTGTACCATAGCATTAGATTTGAAATTCAGTGTCATGTCCAGATTACCATTCAATCTCTCTTCCATTTCTATATAATCCGCCTGGATTTACCAGACAAATTTGACACTTGACTTATCAGTGAGCGATTCTTGCTTCACTTGTTACCAACCTGAATCATCGCGTCATTGCAGCCTCACTTTATTTTGTTCTGTACAATTGCAGGAGTCAAATCTTCACACCAGCCCTCTATTAAAAAGGGTCTTTTGTCTGTAGTCTTGTTATTACTATGAAATATCTAGACATATAATGACACTTTAGATTATTACATGATAATTACCATCTGCCACATCATCTATTTACCATCTAATGCTAATCCACATATCAATAAGGAATTCATTGTGGGCTAATACATGTGTTCCTGAAGCTAAAGCGCTAACACTTAAAGTAGTCACATTTTTTTTACTGCTCTGTCATGAGTACTTCACGTATTTTGATCCCCCTTTATCCTCCACATAAGCCTCAAAATCTCCTCCTTATTGGTGCAAACTATGTGCTGCTAGATTCCAAGCTTAAGTCAAACTTGCAGCAATTCACACCCCTCAATTTTCCTGGAAATAGTTCAGTCGTAATTACCTTCTCATGTCAACACTGTGGCATTTATTGAACCCAGACTGCGGCAGAAATAACAAGTCAGACGGGACTTGCAATGAGAACTGTTCTTAATATGATATAGAAGGGTTTAAATAATAGTTCCCGCCGGGACAATGTCAACAATAGGGCTGCGCATTTGCAGTTTGAAAAGCTTGGTGCTGTTGTCCATTACAAGCAGCTCGAAGCCTCAAAAGCACAAAACATGTACGTAAGTGTTTATTTATGAGCTATTGATAAAGCCTACATTATAGTAGCTTTCCAAATACATTATTCAACTGTTTGGAATCAGTGCACCATTCGACCCTTAAAAGTATCAGGCGGGCTGTTAAAAAATATTGTTACAGTCAAACATCGCGGTACTTGATTCTGCAATATTGTATCGATATTTTATTTTATTGTCTATATCAATATTTAATACATCGATACTTGGATATGCTGCTGCATTTGTGACATGTTTAAAGGTTAGACCCATTTTCATGCACATAATATTGTACTGCATTATCCGATTTCCCCTTAAAATATATATATATATATATATATATATTTTTTTTTTTTTTTTTCATTTACTTGAATGTAGCTATGTTTTCTAAAATCAATAAAAATATTTGAAGCAAAAAAAAATAAATGACAGTATCACATCACCAGACCTGTATCAGGATAGGTATTGTACTGTAGCGATACACAGCCCTATTATCAGGCAGAAAAACATTTTACTCTGAAGTACATTAACTGTGTGATACATACTGTAGTAGACAAGGTTAGACGTAATGTCTCTGCTCTGCTCTCCCAAAGATCTTAAAAAAGAGATGTCGCTGTCCCTGAAAAACCCAAAAAGCAGAGTGATGCACAGGCCATCGCCGCTTCACTCAACCGGAGAACAAGTGAGCGACGTGTAGTGCGGCTGACAGTGTCGGCGCGAATGCAGCAGAAGTGTATTTCATCATACTACAGTCACTTAAAAGCTTAAAGACCATCTTCGTCTTGTAACCTCTTGTTACAGTGGCACAAAACCATGGGAAAATAATTGCTGCTGATGAACTTAAACAAGTGCTCCTTCAGTGATGCCTTCAAGGAAAGTGTCAGAGAACGCCCATCTATTTAACCAATTATCATCCCGCTCATCTGTCTGACAGCTTCTTCAGCTTTCTGTGTGTGCTCAGACGGAACAACTGTACCACTGTGTTACTGAGGGTTGAAATTCTCCCATCGTCTTAATGAGTCTCATGTTCTGTCGTGACCACGCGAGGAGGGAAAAGGAAGAAAAAAATGAGGAGAGCGTCTCGCAGAACAAGTAGTATCTGAGAATGGCGGGCGCCTGCTGTGGAATCACCAAAGCTGCGTTCCCTTCCCAACATCAAAGCCAGGCTTTTTTTCCAAAGTGAAGTGCTGATTGCTGCGTGAATGTAATGATAGCGCCATTTTTTTTCTTCTTTCAAGTTCGCAGGAAAATATTAACGTCAATGTCCTTCAGCTAGAAAGTGCCGAGGCGGAAATGAGGTGTATTGTACTTTGGAAGTGCGACAAAATGTTAATATATAAATGTATTCCAGTCAGGGAAGCAATTATTTCAGCTCAGTTGCATGTTAATCTGGCTAAACTTCTCTTCGGAATCAGAGCAGGGTTCAAAGACTTTACAGGCCACTCTAGGTGAAAAACATCATTCTCCAGCTGCTTTCTTACAGTAAGAAGGTGAACACAAGGAAATCAGAGCTGGATCAGTCTGTGGTGCATCGGTTTGATATGTGGAATATATCGAACCAGTCTTTTCTGTGAAATCTTATATTAATGCATTATGCATATTTCGTTTTTAGGCCTTATTTTTCATTAAAATGTCAGTCTCATTATATAGTATATGATATTTCTCACATTATTTTCTGACCTTTAGGGTTAGGGTTAGGTTACCTTTTTTTATATTCAGCAATTGTTACTAATTTCAATACACACTTTTTGCTTGTTTTAATATCATTTCAAATATTTTACATTTCTATATCCAAATTTGTCATATATAATATCACAAATATTAAAATCTAACATAACTAATACTGACACAGTTCCAGTTTTATTACTCAGAGAACTTTGTTTTTTTGATTTATTTTTTAAACACACAATTTTCCTTTTATTGTATAAATATGCTGCGCTCATAGCAAAGCTAGGGTTCAGTAAGTTTTGGAACCACCGACCCATTGGTGACTGTGGTTCTTCTGTATTGTTTGGCACTGACAGTAAGTCAGCACCAAGGTGAGACTGAAGCAGAAGACTAGAAAGCAGTAGACCAGGTAACATGCCTGAGTTTCAGCACCAATATCATAGAAGATAATATCTGTGAATGGCGAGCTGCTAGCATCAGTTCCTTTAGTTCAGGGGTCTCCAAAAGCTACCATCAGTTCAGAACACACTTCTAAAATAACGTACTATATGCTATAGATGATAAATGATATTCATCTAATACACTGATCACACAGAGTACCAAAACAATAAACACAAGATCAAACATATCGGCACTATATCGGCACCATATCGGCACCACATCGGCGGCCCCTGCTTTAGCTTGTTGCTGTTAGAAGATGGAAAACGTTGAGCTCAGAGAGCAGAATATATGTGTGACAGGCAGATTTAGATCGACTCAGAGAGCATTTATGTGACCCTGGCTGCACCCGAGCAAACTGAGAAGTGTTAACTGACACACGCAAATAAGTAGTCAAGCGCACTCGCCGTGCATTGATAGGTCTAATGACAGCGGATCGCTTTCCTACCATCAAAATTTTCTCTTGATCTATTTATTCAGACGTTGATCATGATGTGGAGTTGTATAAGGATTTGTTTAGGGACGAACCGGTTCAGTGGTCTGACACCCTCCGCTCAGTGGAAAGACAAGCCCACGGTCGCCTGTAACACATGTTCAGCTGTCAGTTATCTACTTCAAACCACCTGGAGTTGAGCAACTCACAGACAGAAGTCAAGCTAATATCCCCATCTTCAGCTGTTCTCAGACAGAGATGCCTTCAAATACTACATACAAAAAGTTGGCGCCGAGTTAGACGGCTTAGAAATGGGCAGCACTTCAGCACCGAATCCTTCACGTCTCTTCCAAGGTGTTCCCACTTGAGCGGGAAAAGCTATTTTTCTTATCCTTAATTTGCTCCCGGCAGCTCAAGTGCTGTTAGATTGTGGCCCGACTCATCATCCTGGGCACCGATGCAATCAAATCATAGCACTTTAGGCACCAATGATCCTTTCCAAATTGGATACGAGACTCCTCCGTAGGCAGAAGTGTTCAGGGATCTTGGCGTGCTGCTCACCAGTGGAAGCGGCCGAACCCTGGTGAAAAAAGAGGCGGGTCCACGCTCTATTGTTCTCCGTCAGTCGCAGGCTTTTCACTGAAAGAGCAAGGTCGGTCACTTGCCGCCACACAAGTCAAACCCTCCGAATGTGGCGGCATTTGGAGTCACCCTCAATCTCCATCGATTTCTGTTGTCAAGTGGGTAGAACTCCATGGTGGGTCGCTTCAAATTCGACCCAACGCCCGTCAACATCAAAGTTCCGATCGCATCAGCTTGATGATGTTAGAAAAAGCTCACCAACCCCGATCGTCTTCCTCTTCCTCAACTGTCACTAACAGCCAAAATCGAATCACGTCAGACAGCGCTGGGATCCATCAGTGTCAAGAGAAACATCTGTTGTGTGTCAGCACATCAAAAATCAGTGCATCACCGTTCTCCACCATGTGCAGCAACACGGGCAGTTAATGTGACCTACTTTCGCAAGACAGAAATCCTTTAGGTAGTGTTGGCTTTTTTCGGCATCCAGCTCTCTTCCATCTTTAGCCGCTGCACGGGTCGTGTGCGCGCTGTGTTCGGGGTGCACGAAGTGGACTGCAGTTAATTAGGCCCGACACCCACACGACGCCATGTCTCCTTTTAACAAACGGTGCCACTGGTGGCAGGGCGCCGGTTAGAGCCCAGGAAGATGAATTCAGCTGGATAATGTGACAGCAGTAACAAGTCACAGAGAACAGTGGTGGCCAACATTACTCACCACAACGTTCCTGACATTATACCTGCCAATATATACATGTTGGATGGCAAAACATTGTGAAATAAAATGGTCTTATATAAGAAACGCATTCCACTGCTAAGCAGATATTATTACCACTGAGCCAAATATGTTATTACTTATTACATTTTCAGAATTTCCATAGTGGGGCATCAAACAGACTATTGTATTATGGTGATGTTCTGCATTACTTTATCATCACATGAGCTCAGTGTTATAGTCAGGATCACCTAACCCAAGAGCGGAGCAAGACTTTGAGGGCTGGAGTCCGATTTGAGACCAAGACCAAGAGAGGGTTCAAATACAGAATAGAATACAGACGCATGACTCCATAACTCATATAGACACAGGCATGTATTTCGTACTGCAAAAGGAACGCTGGTCGATTTTTCAAAATAAACCAACAACTGAGATGCTGTCGCTGGAAGAAACAAGGATTTTGTTTGGTTCTCAGTTAGGTCTTGATCTTGCCCCTCACTTTCCTTGGGCCCTGAAAGTCTTGGCCTCTGTATCCTCTGGTATTGGTCACAACTCACTCTCAGGTTTGGTAGCCTATAATAACTACCAAAATTTAACAAAAAAAAATTTTAACACACACACACACACACACACACACACACACACACACACACACACACACACACACACACACACAAAAAAAAAAAAACAAAGAAGAAGTTGGGAACGTTTTGACTTCTACTGAAATACTCACAATAAAAGCATTAGTTTTCAATCTCTATGTTCAGTAAATCTCTCTCCAGCAAGCAGCGGTCCATCTCCTCATACGTCTGGCTGCAATGCACGACTTGAATTCCACAAGCAATGGTTGTCAGTCATTATGTTTCTTTCTAGATTTTTCAGCTAAAAACACGCAGAAAACCACCATGCTCATGTCCCCCTCCGTGATGCATTACGTATTATCCGCTTTTTCGATGTTTTACACGTTGTTTTAATACATTTGATCACGTGACATCTTAAAAAAAAAAATTCTGGAGACGTGGCCTCATTTAAGCCATGGCAGTGTGCCACCATCGCTTACATGTAGCGGAAACCCTGCTGTTCAAATATTTCAAATGCTTAAAAAGGTAGGGAATTATATAGCTAAGTAAACAAAGGGCAAAAATGTCTCAGCATTTAGCTACGTTTGGTAACAGAATGCAACTGTGCAGATATGAATTTCTGTTTTCCTTTCATTACGCTGGAGCACTATCAATTTCTCTGAACTTTTAGTCTTAAATATCAGTGAATATTAGTCTGAACTCTGGACGACTCAATGAAAATACTCTCCAGAAAGCGTATATCTTCGCACCCATATTTAAAATACATGCCCTGCCAGAAAACTGTTCCAACATAGGGCCATTTAATTTCTCGTTTAGTTACTCATTCAAGGCGTCCTCGGAATTACTCCAAGCTCTGTAAAAACGGGATACCGCAAGCACAAAAACAGGAGCTAACTTCAGAGCCAACTGGCACTCGTCTTGTTGCACCGGTCGTCGAGGACACGACAATATTTTAAGAGCCGGGGTTTACGGGGGGGTCGACCCGCCGTTCTCAACATTCACACCGTGGAGAGACAAGTCACACTGTCCTGATGTCGGTTTGAGAGTTTAGCAAGCGGCTCAGACAAACTGCTAGGCGCCACTGGACTCCATCTCACTGGAAAAGTAAATCTTGTCTCAGATCATCAGATGAATCCCAAAAGCAACTCGATTTGGAGCTCGAATAAAGCAGCAGGCGAGCAGCTCAGTTTGATCAATACAAGTCCATTCTGCTCATTTGAAGTCAGACACACAACCAACAGTTTAGCGCCGATTCACTGATTCTTAAGTTTCTGTCAGACAGGCTTAGGCTGCTGTCAGAGACGTGAAAAGAAATCCATCAAGTTGACTGGGAAAACCTTTAGCTGGAGCAGTCGGAGATGAGACGGTGGATGGGACCCGCCTCAATTCATTTATTTCAGTCAATGTAGCAGCAAGGACGAAATGTCACCTTTGAGCAAACCTGGTGCAGAAATACACACAGACACGCAAAGATAAGATAAAGGTGTTTAACAGTGTCCTGAAAGTGACGGCCTAAAGGTTACAGGTCTGATATACTCAAGAGGTCTAAATGCCAACCAGCCAACTTTACAGGAAAAAATAGCTCAGTCTCACTTGAGAGTGGAAAATGAAGTAGACTTTGATAATGAGAGCTGCCAAGACTGAACCTACGAAGTGAATGTTTTTACAGTGGTGACTCCAGCGGAGGCGTGTCTGTTTTCCACCTTTTATGTAAACGAAATCTGTCGTTGTATAAATGCATCTAACCTCAGTGGTGGAAGGGCCCCTCGAGAATCATCTGCAGTGGTTGCACACATATTTTTCTTCCACTGAATGTGTCCAGAAAAAAATGTTACCTGAAGCAAAGTCCTCTGGGTCTCTCCTCTAGATGAGAGAGTATTGAACCTGCTGACTAAACACCCATTTATGCTCAACGTTACCTACGGATACGGACGGGGACCTCAGTCCCTGCTTTGTGCTAATTTCTTCCGTATTTCTGCATGTTTCCACAAAGCTTACGGATACCGACCGAAGGAAGCAGTACCACTGGAAAGCATGGAGTGCAGTGTTGCTCACCGGCCACCGACCACCACCTTCTACTGTACAACTCTGCCTCTCATCTTTAGTGCAAGAGGTACGTTATCAGTCCAGACCAGTTTGTTGTTTGACTCTGAGCTGCTCCCCTGGTGGATATGTTGGAGAACAGCAACACACAGAGCACATGGAAGCACGTGATCGTGACGGTAACATCCTTCGAAACATAAGGCTACAATTTTGTACGTAAAGGGAGCATAAATGAGCCTTAGCGCCCTTGAAAGTGGTCGGTGGTGGAGTCAGGTGTATCACTCACATTCATTTCCTTCACAGTGGCGAGTTATAGCAGAGATTCTGTCATCTTGGCATCGGAGCAGCTGTTTACTGGCCAAGGCATGCACTCTGATAATGGCCTTTTAGTGACTCTTCCAGGAAGCCACATCAGCACTGGAGGCAGTAGCGACAGGTGATAAGTCAAGAATGAATTGGCGTCAGGTCAAAAACCCACCACCACCACCGCATCAGGCAGGGAGCCACACTGCTTAGCAACCAGCGGATTTTCTTATTTTTAGCTTCTCAAAAAAAAGTGTTAAAAAAAAAACGAAAAAATATTTTGAGTCAAACAACATTTGAGCATTAGATTTTCTGACACTGACCATGTATAACTGGGTAAACACATTCATTGGTGCTAATCGTGATAAGGGCTCCACATGTTGCAGTGCATTATGGGAATTTTGCTGACTAGGAGATGAAGTCACAAGGCATATATGATTATGTTAGGGACGAGGCCTCAAGGCCTTTACTGCAACCGCTCTGGTCTGCAGGTGAACTCAGGTTCATCTGATCTAGAACCAGTCACACCAACTGTCACATCCAACTGTCTTCAAAGCATATAAATAAGTAAGTCGCCTGAATAATTTGGGGATGTCCTCACTACAAATGGGTGAAGACAGTGGACCGATATCTCTTATGATTGGTCAAAACTTGTTGCAAGACATTTTTCTAAAAGTCAGCTTGACCCCTCCAGCCAATCCCCTAGTCCTTCATTTCCGCAGGAAAATGCCTTTTAAAATCTAAACATTTTCATGTCGCCATCAGCTCAAAGCGGAATCAGCTTAACCAGTTGTTTGGGTTGAACTTTAAATTATGACCTTTGCAACTATTAACCAATTGTGCCTCTCAACAGACAAGCAGCTCTGCAATGTAACACATTTCTGCTTGGTCATGAGGCTGCATTCCACTACTTTAAAAAAAATGGATAGAGATTTTGGCACATGGTTGAGGCTGTTGACTTGTATAGGCGTATGAAAGGAAGAGAGAGAGCTTATTTATGTGTCGCCAGCAATTCCTTGAAGTAGAGGAGGTATTAAACACCCACAGGAAGAAACATGACTTAGTGCCTTGGTCAAGTTGCCAGGGTCTCGCAGCAAGACCCATTATTTCTCGAGGTGGAAGCCATAACTGGTTCATTTTAACAGTCAACGTGAGAGCAGTTATAACTCGGGCTCCACCGATATATCGGCGCCGATCTATGATGTCAAATGACAATTACACACCTTTTAACAAAAAATAAAATGCTATTTATATTCTACAGTGAGTCAGCCAGACAAGATGGTGGCCATTTGGCAATACTTCTCCATCAAGGAAAATGACAACCAAATAGCATTTTGCAACATGTACACCCACAGTGAAAGCCTTAGTACTAAAACAAGAGACTTGGCCTCAAATCACTGCACTGAATTTGAGTGCTAATGGATGGGGGTGCAAGAAAATATCGCGATATTTGATTGTACAATATCGTATTTGATTTTTGGTGACATATCGCAGAACTTTATTGTGTGATATTGTCTTGATATTTTAAGCTGTGTATATGGAGATTTGATACATAGATACTTGGATATGATGCTGCTTTTGTAACGTATGTAATACTTATGTTTTCTTTTTGTACTCAGTCATTTTGTTGATCAAGGGACTGATTCATTCCTCTGTTAGAGTGCGAAATTTACCTGAAAGTCTAACTGGACTGACATCATAACAATAAACTTGTTTTCCTGTACATAATATTGTACCACATTATCTGAGTTGCCTGTTAAAATGATGATTCCTATTACAATATATTTCTCGTATTGCAAAGTATTGTATCACTACTCCTGTATTGGGATATGTATCGTATCGGGATACGTATCGTATCGCAAGATGGCTGCCGATACACAGCCCTAGCGAATGGAGCCCAGATACTCTTTCCCCGGACATGTAGTAGATGAAATGAGGAGCAGTTTGTCAGGTTATGAGGCAACAGTCCGATATTTAACAAGTGATGAGTGAAGTTCAAATTGTGGGTTTGATCTGTTCATTGTTCACTGGAAATATGTTATTTTACAGTAAACACTTTGTGTTTTGTACTGTATTGTTTTCAATACTTTCTATACAGTGTTGTTCTGTATCATTATCATTAGCAGGTTTGTATAATTCATAACAAAAGTGACTTTAGTGTGTGAAAAAAAAAAGATTAAAGAACGGGCAACAATCGTAAAAGGACTGTTGGGACTCGGTCCAACCTGCCCAAGAAAATGAAGATTGTCACCCCCTGATCATAACACACAGTGAGTAAAAACAAGAATCGAGATTGCTGATGTGTCTCAGAGGGTAACCCAACATGCAGAGGTTGTTTAGTTTGTCAGTCAGAACTTCATCGACTGATCTTCTGATGTTGAACAACCTCGATGTGACAGATAAGCCGTAACTGCATCACAAGGGACTCAGACTCCTTCAGGTAAACTCCAGCATTTAAGTTATTTTTAACCTCTCAAGCGCCAACATTTGACTTCTGTGAATTTCTTTTTTGTTTATTCAACCGTGTAGCAACATTTGCCCTCTTAAGATGAAGAGTGCTCTGCTGTGCTTAAAAGGCAACCTCGCCAGCTGAGTTCACAGCAATAAAAATTACATATTTCATGGATTGTCAGCAGGCTTGTTTTTGCATTTTCATTCTTTTTTTGCGCTGGTCGTCTCAGAGGAAGGAGACTCTTCAGTGCACAAGAAACATAACTTTGGCATTAGAGCAATACAAATAACTCAAAGAAATCAAATATTAACACAACAAATGGTGCTGAAGCCGCGCAGGAGGGTGATGGGTTTGAAGCTTGAGGGAACTGGGTTTGGAGGAAACCTGGGTCTGTTTTGCGTGGAGTTGCTGAGGTAGGTAGGGTTCTGTCCAGGCACTCTGGTTTCCTCTCAAAACTGAGGACAGTCTTTGGTTTGAAATGGTCCCTCGGTTGTCTGACTATATGTGACATGCATCGCGTCTAGTATCTCAAATAATGGTGAGGTACTCAGTGGTTCCCTCCCCTAGTTCAGTGTGTTCCCAGCTCGTGAGCCCATAATGAATTATAATGGAAAGTTATTTATATTCTGGTTTTATTAATGTTTTCATAGGAAAAAAAATCTACCACGTACGCAATTGTACTTAAAATTAGACCTCAGCCTTGCGTTTATTTTTGTGATAGTGTTGTGACTCACAGTGTACTGGTAACCTGCCAGAGAATAGGAAGTAGACAGGAAAGCGGTAAAGAAGACGTGTTAACCATGGGATGTATGCTCTTTTGGAGATTGTTATTATGCGACTCATCCATCCATCCATCCTCATCCGCTTATCTGTTGCTGGCTTGCACTTGCCCTTCTTCCGGGCAACATCCACCAGCTCTGACTGGACACACCCAGACCAGTGAGATATGATCCCTCCACCTGTTCCTGGGTCGACCCTTCGGTCTCCTCCCAGCAGGCCATGCCTGAAACTCCTCCAGGGGGCGTCCTCATGAGATGCCTGAACCACCTCAACTGACTCCTGTCAACGCGCCTGTACTACAAGTCTCTCCCGAGTGACAGAACTCCTCATGTTTTCTCGCCACCCATCAGAGAAAACTCACTTGTCCTTCCTTCAGTCATGACCCACAACTCATGACCGTAGGTGAGGGTCGGGATGAAGCTCGAGCGGTAAAGAAAGAGCTTTGCCTTTTGGCTCAGCTCTCTCACATGCAACAGTGCAGTGGAGCGACTGCAACACCGCCCCTGCTGCGCCAGTTCTTCTACCAATGTCCAACTTCCTCACCCTCCCACTGATATTGTGTGACTCAGTGACCACAACAATTTTCTGAAGCTTATTACTGGTGCTCTCCGGACACCAGGGACTGAAGGATTCATCTGCGCTGGGCAAGATGTGTGGCCACCAACCAAAAACTGGTCCTTGTATCACTTCACCGTAGTAGTGTTTCTTGAATGCTACAATAACTCCATTGTCCGAACATTTAAACCAGGCTACCCATGACCTCAAGCCACCGTCAGAGAAATAACGGGGCTTCCCGATTTGAAGTACCAATGAGTGCACCAAGAAGATAAAGCCTATTTGTGTACACCTGTTTCAATGTTGCCATCCCTCGCTGCCGGTTCAGTGGATGTCAAGCCGGCGCCAGTGTTTCAGAATGGCTCACAGGTTTCTCCGTTTCAGATCGGTGGTGACATACATGTTGTTTATTTTCCCCGTGAAGGCTTCTCTTGTCTGTGAGCACAGAGATCAGTGATCTGGGCATTTGGTCGGGGTGTCACCTCACTGCCTGACTTGGCCAGGTGCAGGGATTAATACCCGCTAAGAACATCTCCGGATCACTCAATTAAAGCAAACTTGAGCACAGAGCAGAGTTTAACGCAGGTTTGGCACAACATGACCTCTCTGGTGACCGGCCTGGGTCACAACTGTCTTTGAAATAGGTGTTAAGCTCTGCTCCAGATTGGTCCTCAATAGTGCTTGCAACTGCTGCTTCATTTATACTGTGTGATACTAATATTTCTCTACATACTCACTTTGATTTTCATCACACAAACACGTGAATTATTCAGCGATACACGCTGTAGGAAACTACAAAAGTACTCTGCTCTTGCACGACAGTGCGGTGGTTCGGGCAGTGCGTTTTCCATTTTTAATCTTTGTGTAAACAGGTGCGGTATTGGATGCATAGTCGTTGTTTTCATCGATATATTTTCCATCACACCTGACGGACTTTCACGCGCGCCGTGGCACGGGCAGACGAATCTAACTGAATCAGCTTACCTCGGAAAATCCATAACAACATCAGCGTGGCTCGGAAGCGCGTCTTTATCTCCATGGCGCAACATCCACCGGCAAAAGTTAAAGCCGAACACCCACAAACTGCAGGACCCTCGAGTCTTCGGGTGACAGTTCAGAGTCCGGCGATGAGAACCGAGAGTCCACCTCCACACACGGACCTCTGATCCCTGCCATCCCGTCCGCACTCGGCGGCTGACATGGCACCGGCTGCGCTCCGCTTCACCTCCTGACGCACCACACGCTCACACGCGTTCAAGTTTCAAGCGGGAGATCCAGCCTCTTTTGTATCCATTCGTCCTGCCCTTCACACGCGCGAACACGCACCATCAGTGAGCTGTTGAAACTAAGTCTGAAGCGGCTTCACCTGGCTGCCGCTCGGTGTCGCCCCCTGGCGTCCGAAATGGTGCACTGCGCCGCCGCGGATCCAGATCAAATCCATCTGTCATTGATCAGGCGGTTAATCTATATCAGCGCGGTGAGTAATGTGTCCCCATGTCGAGTAATTCATCTGAGACATATGGCTTTTTGATGGAGCGTATTAATCACGCAAATTAAAATGGAGCATATGAACTTGTGATTAATATGGAGACGGCGTTTCATTCCAACTATTTGGTTGTAATTATGCAAAGAATGTCTGTCTCTCGTGATGGGACACAATTGAACTCATGAAAAGTTGATGATGGGGAAAGCATGTCTTCTGGAACCCAGCCACAAACCTACACACCAGGCTCTTTTCTATATGTTTCCCTTCCTACCAGCGTAACCCTTCCAACAGTCGAGCAACAGACCAACTGACCCACCGACCGTCCTCCCAACCAACCTATCCATCTACCTACCTACCTACCTATCCAGCCAGCCAGCCACTCACCAAACCTACCTACCTACAGTACCTAGCTACCTAACTACCCACTTATCTCCCTGTTTAGCAACAGACATCTGACCCAGACACCCACCCACCAAACCTTCATACCTACAGTACCTAGCTACCTACCTACCTACCCATGTACCAACCCTCCTTCCTATCTACCTACCTACCTACCTACCTACCTACCTACCTACCTACCTACCTACCTACCTACCTACCTACCTAACTACCCACTTATCTCCCTGTTTAGCAACAGACCATCTGACCCAGACACCCACACACCAAACCTTCATACCGACAGTACCTAGCTATCTACCTACCTACCCATGTACCAACCCACCTTCCTATCTACCCACCTACCTACCTACAGTACCTAGCTACCTAACTACCCACTTATCTCCCTGTTTAGCAACAGACCATCTGACCCAGACACCCACCCACCAAACCTTCATACCTACAGTACCTAGCTACCTACCTACCTACCTATCCATGTACCAACCCACCTTCCTATCTACCCACCTACCTACCTACAGTACCTACCTACCTAACTACCCACTTATCTCCCTGTTTAGCAACAGACCATCTGACCCAGCCACCCACACACCAAACCTTCATACCTACAGTACCTACCTACCTATGTACAACATCCCAACCCACCAACCCATCTACCTACCTATCCGGTCAGCCACCCACCAAACCTACCTCCAGTACCTACCTACGTACCTACCCATGAACCAATCTACCCACCTACCTACTTACTCACCTACCCACCTACCTACCTACCTACATACTTACCTACCTATCTACCTACAAACATACTTAGCTACCTATCCACCTTCTTACCTACCTACCCACCTACCTACCTTTCTCCCTGTCTAGCAACAGACCATCTGACCCAGCCACCCACCCACCAAACCTACCTACCTACACCACCTACTTACCTATGTACCAAGACACCTTCCCACCTACCCACCCACCTAGCTAGCTATCTATCCAAAATCCCACCCACCAACCCACCTATCAACTTACCCACCTACCTACCTGCCTACCTACTGTATCTACCTACCTACCAACCATCCATCTTCCTACCTTCACACCTTCTTACCTGCTTAGCCACCTACGCACCTACCTACCCAAGCAGCAAGGTTGCGACCCACCTCCCAACCTACCTCCTCTTTGCCCACCCTATTTATAAACCAACATAGTGCCGGCGGGGTGAAACTTCTGGTGGTCCTCCATCACTGTGATTCAGTGTTCATTTGAAAACTATCGATCTCTGGGGCTTTCATTAAAATCACACTTCCAACAATGAATGAAAAGAGGGGGCGCAGAACACGAGTGGCAGCGTTCCAATATAATATTCACATTGCCGAAAATCAATAGCTACTCAAATTAATTTGCAATTCGGGTCGAGTCACATTTTTACTGATCTGGGAAATTGCTTTAGGAGCCCTTGCAGCCCCCGGGTCCAAACGGTCTAAGCGTACCAGCAGTTTGATGGTCATGTGTGACCCGCTGAATTATAAAGTCTAATTTGTGTCAGAGTTCAAAGTCTCTCAATGACACGCCGGAGAAGGAGAACTGCCGTGGCATGTCACGCCGGTACAAGTCTGAGGTATGGACGCGCGGTGAAATATGTGGAAGGATGAATTATTGATGCAGCTGGGCCTGTGTGTTGTATTTTTAATGCATTATTAAGGATTTATTGCAGGATATTAGGTTCAACGTGTAATCGCAGAGTCCGCCACCTACCTTTGCATGTGCCATTACTTTCAATACCCTCATGACAGCACCCCATTTTTGTTGGCATGTCCGACTTCCTTCAGCAGAGTGATCCCTGTTCCTCATTTCGATCACTGACACGGAACAGTTTGACACAAGAGGTTGGAGTTTAAACCCAGTGTGTGCGCGCAGTAAGAGAGTTTCCATTATGGTGGGTTGATCCCCGGAACTGAACTCAATATAACCTGCTATATTGGGGGAAAAAATGATTGAAAATAGTCAAATGAACTTTGAGTTGAGGTGGAAGGAAGGCGCAGCCATGGTGCAGACGCTGGCTAAGATTTGGGGTGATAATGGAGTAGCAGGGCCATTTCCACTTTTGTGGGTCTGTGCACCTTTGCTATAAGTGAATGTGGCCAAATTTTCATGTTGTTCTTGTAAAACAAATATTTTATTAAAGACTTGTATTCCATTTTACTCGCTTTTCCTCTAAAATATCATTGCACTATATTTATTTTCTTAATGCTAATCCAAATTTTGCTCAGAACTGTGTGCTATTTTGCCTTTTTTTTTCTTAGACATAAAATTCACTGTCAAAATTTTCCTTTCATAATAACAATAACAACACCTGAGTTATCGTACATACATACATTATCAAAACATAATGATATTTTAATTTGTGTATCAAACCAGTATATTATATCCACAAAATATATTTTTCAACATACTCCTTGTATTTGTAGTAGCTGAATTGAATTTTTTTTGTATAACTAATTTCAATATTTTCATTCAAATGATCTGTTTAGCATAGTGGAATAATTTTTCTGCAAGTCAAATATAGTCCTATACTACTTTCATGGCCATTTATGTGAGTACTGTACCCCCTGTCAGAGTCTGAGTGGCTCTGTATTGTGAAATGGGACGTGCCCTGTTCCAAGCACATGACAGCAGGTGTCATGATATAACCTATATCAGCTAGTTCTGGGTGTTTAATAATAGATGTAACCAGCAATTGGTGCTGACGCTGTTATGTTTGTGTTATACGACGACCTAGCAGATTAAAGATCAGATACATCGCAGTGGTCCTGTGTAACTACACCGACGGTTGGCGAAGTGTGTCGGCATCAAACGCACCATTGTTGTTGCACATGTGTGTTTGCCTTTTATCTTTGACGTCCAGGTTGGTGTGCGTTGTGCGGCTTCGCTCCTGACTTATTCATGCGGCTCTCATCTCGTGGAACCTGCTGTCCGCTGTCATCTTTTATTGTTGTCAGATTTTAAGTTTATACTCTCCAAAGTTTGTAAGTGCATCATGATGCCACTCACTATGAATAATAAAGCATCGGCGTGGACAGCAACACAAAAATAAAATTACCAATTTGGGGTTAAATGAACATTCCTTGTACAGAATTAAAGATACAATGTGTGAGAGGTTCGCGTGGCTTTGATGACTGAATCTCAGACAGGTACACGTCACATGATGCCCGTGGTGAATTGCTGATTCCATCTGGCAAATGCACACAGAACGTTCGCGAGTTTGAAAGTTCAGACCACTTTTCTGGCAAACTGCGAAATGGATTTTAGGATTGTAGGTCAATGGCTTCATGGACCTCTTCCTCACCCACCTGCTGTCTTTTTTTGGAACTGCGAACGTACCTCAGATATCAATTGTACCAAGCCATAGAGCAGATTTACACTCACCATCCTTTAAGAAGCGTTAACCACCATGGAAGCCTGTGTCTGGTTGTACCACACCACATCACTGTTCACTTCCTGTCGACTCTGACCCTGTAGATTTTTGTCTGTCATTACTGCAGTAATTTACAGTGGTAATTACATTGCATATTTTAACATTTTGTTTTTCTTCAGTCTGTAACACAGTCTACGCACAATGAGCCGCCATGCTCAGTTCTCACACGTGTGATTCCAGAGAACAGTCTTGCTCTGCTGAATACATAGTTTTGCATTGTAAACAATAACAGGTGAACCTAAGCATCAGAGTGAGACGCTTAGTTGACATATTAAAGGAAGGGAGAGTGTGATGAAGAAGAGGTTTCACATTAATAAAACATTTCAATAAGTACATGGCGTTTACTTCAAGGATTCATTGAGTATATGTGCATGATAATTGAGGTTTTACTGCGTGTGGGAGAGACACACGTGTCTTTAGAATAGAGTAGCAGCTACTACTTCTGCCTTATAAATTCTGCCCTTGACTTGTCAGTGTTGCAGAAGTGAAAGAGGTAGTTTGTAGAACTCTATGTGGGCAGTAGTTTGACTAAACTATTTCAGCCCCAAGATAAATGTAGTTTGTTCAACTGTAGTTTAAAGTAGTTTTATTCAGGGCTAAATATATATATCAATGTATGGTGTCGAGCAAAGATTGTAGATCAAAATGGCCTCCAAAAAAATTCATCCAGCAGCATGTACGAGCTCAAATCTCCCCATGGTTGGCCAGGTCCATTCGTGTGTGTAGTGCACTGTGTTGTTGTTGGCAATATGTTGCCAGGTTGAGAGACGCCTTATGGGGCCACTGTAGAGAGGGAGAACCGTGGCTGGAGGTGCCCTGAGCAGCACAGTTCATTCCATAGTGGAACGTGTTGAACTTGTCTAAACTGAAACTTAACAATAAATTTAGGGAACATCAGGTATGAGTCGCACCTCAAATATGGACAATATCTTTTTATCTCTTAAAGAAAAAATGTTTGGTGTGCCCATCGGAAATCGGACGCTCAAGCCGGGAGTTAGTTGAAGTTTTCTGATGGAGCAAAAAAAATATGAAAGCTACTACTAGCATGTTGCAACAAACTGTGTATACGTAGTAGTTGAACTAGGTCTCCCCAGTCAAGCAAAGGTTTTTTTTTTTTTTTTTTTTTTTTTTTAGAGCGTACCTGTGTGTGTGGCCAATTCCAGGTCAATTGCATATGGGTATAGGTTGCTCTTTCTCCTTTTCACAGCGTGTTCAGTCTGGTTTTCCCCAGCGGGTGGTACAAGCTGGGTTCAGAGAGTAATGAGAGAAGCAGTCGTCTGCCCACTTCTTTTCTCTCCAATTTCCATTTCCACACAGGCGGCAGTGGGGGGTGGAGGGGATAAACCTGAGGGTCTGTCACGCTAATGGTCCGAGATGTTTGACCCAGCAAAGATATTGGCAAAAATAAGCAGCGACAGTGAATGGAGGGAAGCTGTTGACAGGATCAGGTGTTGAAATCTCCTAGCTGAGGTGGACTCAGACGCGTCACTAGACAGAGGCGGATCTACTCTGTGAGGGCTGGAGAGACGCCAAGACCACAGCTGAAATGTTTGGAACGACTGCTCACATTATCTTCAGATGAGAGACTGTGACTCAACGCGAGCAGGCAGCTCAGGTCCTAATGTCATTACCACGTCAGGAAGATGTAGGCTTATTGAATCAGTTGTCATTGGTGACACTTGTCTGGGTGTAGTACATGGCGTGGTACCTCAAGTTCATAAAGCAGAAAATCAGTAGAGGTCAGCGGCATCCATGTAGTTTCCCCGGTCGACTACGCGGGGCGAGTCTACCTCAGACAGATTTAACGGATAGGAAGTGTGTGGTAGCTTCCGCCAGGGGTGGCCTCAAAGACGAGTGTGACCCGATGCTGACCAGGAAGATATGACAGGAGTGACATTGACATTGTGATAACATAGTAAGGAGCAGTCTGTGGAACACTGTGAGAGCCTCAATCCATCGCACAGTGTTCCTCTTTTGCACTCATTCCCCTGCTGAAGTTATGGTGTATCTACACTCAAGCTAAAACCTGGACAAGTGATTTTAAATGCTAAACTATACCTTCAATTTAATGTTAGACCACATTGGTTAGGACAGATGAAATATCAGACTGCAATTTTGTGATTGTTGTGTTCTAAAGCAAAGTGGTAACACACCATGATGTGCTGAACATATATTGTGTGATCATATACTTTTTCATTCTATATAAAGATTGTCAATGTGAATCACTAATGCACTTTTAGATGGTATTCTTCCACTCAAAACAGCTTATGTTGAGGGACAAAAACTCTTTTTTGGAGTAATTTCTTATTACTTAATTTCACATTTTAATATAATTATTACTGGTTGTAGGGAAATATTGCTTTTTTTTGCAGTTTTGATGATTGTAGGCAAAGGATCATGTGGCCCTGGTGGTGCACTCTGCACACTCTGTTTTGGACACTTGCCTATGACATACACAGCCATGGACCAACCCCAAATGAACGACAGCTATAAGAATGGGAAAACATGGGTCTAAAAATTGAGCAAACAAAGAGCATCGCTTGAACTTCCAAACTTTTCTTTGTTGGTTCGTGATGAGAAAGTGATGCATTGTTACGATCAGAATCAGTCTCTCTCCCAAAATAAAAAAGTGTTCCCAGACTTTGTCAAACGTATTGGAGAATCCCCCAAGTGAAACCAGTACTAACCAGACAGGCAGAGGAGGGACACCCTGGACAGCTGGGCGGAAGTTGTGTCTGTCTTCCTTACTGTTGACCAGCAGGTATCTGACATGGAACAGGGTTTCAGAAAGCAGTCATTGTTAGTGCCGCGCTTATCTCTGACAGATGGCAGGAGATGGATTTAGTCATGGCAGCCCATTTCCGTACAACATGAATGTCCTTTCTTTTGTTGTAGCGATCTGCACTTGGATCGACTGCATGTCAGCGGAAGGACAGCAGGACGACAGATTGACCGTAGTTCCGCAAAGGCCATAGTTCAGAGAAGCTTTTACTGGCTTTAATCTCTTGAGCTCTCTAGTGGTCTGAGCAGGAGCTGCAGACGTCTCGTGCAGATGTTTCGCGCGCCCACCTGTCAGCTATTTTGGAACATTTAAATGCATTAACTTCGAGGAAACACAGCTGAGGGCCAAACGCTGCCTTGAAAAAGAGATCCTCTGCTTCAAACCATGACTATAAATGTTCTGACTCCATCCTGCTTCAAGAGATGCAGCCTTGGATTCTCACATATGAGAAGCTGCTTCTCTCGATTCCAGTCCTTCCCTCATGAACTGGACCGTTTCTGACCTTGTTCTTCACTGACTCACCGCTCTGTCTACCGTGACTCATTCATCAGCCGCACATTGTGATGATGGTTGAAAAACTCAGAACAGCCTGAATCCTTGAAATACATCTGCCTGTCCCTTAAAACACGCTTAAATACCCATTATTATATTATTACATTATTATTATTATTGTCAGCTACCTTCTTTCTATAATCGTCTGTAACAATGTTTTAATTCCCTCTTGGCAGCAACATGCGTAGTGAGGGGTTTTTTAAAAAGGTAGCTGGCAACTGTGCAGGCACTTTTTTCTGTTTTATTTTTTTTTGAAAAAGCAGTGACTAATTAAATTCTCTCGTCTTCAACTCAGTGAACTGTGTCTAAATATTACCAAGCGGAGCTCATGAGAGGAGAGTGACATTTATCTTATGAAAACCTTGACGCCTACTCTCCCACCTAATATAAGAAGGACGTGGACGGCGACGCCAAGGAAAGTTCGAAGCATTCAGAGGACATTTGTTGGGAGTGAGTCACGTCTAAATTTCAAACTAACAAGTCTGTGACTAATGTTTGACTTTATAAGTGCGAGCCTCATCTGTGGCGTCTGTGCTTTGTCTCATAGCAGGATGATTAACCGGGAAAATGATCTGCTCGTGTACAGCGAGGCCTTCTCCTTCACAAAGGGCAGTTAGACTGACAGCACTGTGAAACATGGAGCGGCCAAACAAGAGGAAGAACATAGACTCAGGGATTTATCTTTTTAGTACATTTTAGTGGATGTAGGCATAGTTTTACGCATCATTTTAATACTCAAGTTTTACTCTATTTCATTTCTGCTTCCCAAACAAATTTAAATATGATCCATTATGCCCCTTTAAAAAGGAATATATGGAAGGTAGGTCATCAATAGGTGAAATAAAATAGGTTAAATCAGTTTCTAAAATGTATATTCATATTTAAGATCTATGATGGTCTAGGAAGCAAGAATAGTCACATTATAATGCAATGATACAGTGACGCTTGATGGTTAGAGGTGCACAGAAGCTTAATATGGAGCACTTATCAGAATCAGAATCGAATTTACAACTAGGAAAGTGCTTCGAAATAAAGTGCTGTTATAAAATAAAATAAAATAAAATAAAATAAAAGAATTTTCCAGGTTCTGATCAACATATCACAGCTTTTAATGCATTATGTAGAATCATTATCGTTTTATTATCGAATTGTCTTCGTTGCTGTTTAATGAAAAAAAAAAAAAAAAGCTTGTAACAATGAAAAATAACCAGCAGATGGCAATAACGAGCTGTTGGAAATCAACTATGTAATTACACCGCTATAACGTTTATTATTCTATGTATTGCACAGGTTTATTTAAATTGTGCGTATAAATCAGTGTAAACAGTAGCACGGTAACTATAAATATTCAAAAAACGCAACTAAATCTGAGCCATTTGGATTTTTCTCTGAGAGACAAGACTCCAGTCCAGTGACGTCATTCTGCAGGGCTCTCAAGCACAAGTGCCAATTACATGAGAGAACTGTTTGTACCCGGCGATCACGAGCTGAGCATCTTAAAAGTCATATTCAATCAAAAAGTCGCTGTTGAATGAATCTCACAAGAGCCCAGATGTTTCATCATCCAGCCAAACAGGAACTGAATTTATAATTTATCATGTCGTTCTTTTAGCTGCAGCCTCCACGTGATGCCCCTTCCCTCGACCTCTCTACTGTCATTTAAACACGATTCACCATCGATAATCCTGCTTTAAAATCCAATACCTTTAGCGCCTCTACATCTCTCTACCAATAAGAGACTAGCTTGTCATTGATGTCTGTGTTCAGTTGAGGACAGACCAAGTTTAGTTTGAACTCATGACGCAGTGTAGTTGAACGTATAGTTTGGTTTTGTAGCACAACTTAACTCCATCTTTGATGTCTCCGCCTGCTCAGGGGGAGGATGCTACACTACTCTGCGAGCCGCTGTTTAATTTATGTTGTGTTCGCCGTGAATAATGAATCTTGGATATGCCCGTGATTAAATATGGATTACTGTACATCACTTTATTTACTGTCTGACATTGTGAGTGTTAGTGTTCTTATGAGCCCACTTCCAGTTTTATTGTACAAAAGTGGAATTTAACCTCCATATTTTTAATATTCAAATGACCAAAACAAAGTATAGACTTTATTCACTTAAATTTGTTTAACATAAAGTTGAATGCCCTTTTTTCACCTTTCAATTACTTATGATAAATAGAGGTTGATATGAAACTTCCCACACAAATCTACTGTAAGTGAGAATCAAATGTCCTTTTAATAACTGAGAAGAACCTCCGAGTCAGACTCCTCCTGCTGGCTGAGCAACCAACTGTACTAAAATATTGCTCCAATAACTGCTGACTTTTGCATCCTGCCACACGGAATGACTTGCTAACACGGATTTTGGAACTGGGCCTAAAAATAAACAAAGTCCTCTGGACTATCTCAAGGTCCTCTGCACTTGCACACACACCATGGGGAAGAAAAACTGTAACTAATTATGTGCGCTGACACTGCGTCTCTGCACGTCAGCACTTGACAGTGTTGTATCAACAACTCACTCAGGAACAAGGCAGAAAACAAGCAGCATTATTCAGCAACACCATTAAAACAACGACTTTGATGTCCGTTCCATGCCACACAGCACCTCCACCTAAGTATTTCCATATCTAGCCTATTGTTGTGTGCGTCACTCGGCTCCTGTAAACACATTTGAAAAGAATTTAATATGTCGTGGTTCACTTGCAGGTTCTTGTTTGCATCATGAGCAAACGTAATGGTTTGCATCTGCCTTTGATGTTCGGTATGAATCCCAACTCTCCAAGTATTGATCCCTGAGGCACCCCACAAGTGGCACTCTGCAGCCAATAATCAATAAAAGTGAAGGTGGGAGTGCTTTTTATTCTCCACTTTTGTATGCACTTGTGCGGAGAGGAGACAGACGGTGATCAGGGACACGCGAGGTCAGATCCTGAGGTCAAAGGGCGACAGCTGAATCACGCATTCTTCGGTGGAGTCGGACAGACTGCCACGTCGCACCATCTGCACATCACTCTCGCAGCACGGCGAGCTATTTCCAAATGTCGGTCGCACAATTTGAAACTTTTCATGAACGTCAAAGACTGCCGTCTAAGTGTGACAGTATTATCTGGAAAATCAATTCCAATCTTATTCACGCACATTTCTTTTCCTGCCTGTTCCCCAATCATAATTTATCTCAAATAGTCTATCTATTCTATTTTCACTCGCTTCCGGTTCAGGAAACTAGGCTCCTGCTCTCTGTTTTCAATTGTCTTAGTCCAGCATCTCCGACAGAGTGAGCTGTTGCAATTCTACTCCACAGACTTAAAGGGTCAGTCACCACTGTGTGGGTCAAATGTTGGACGTTTTATGAGGAGATCAGCGTCATTATGTGGAAATCTGATGCTTCAAAATTGGTCAGGGGCCTGGTTTTGTCAAACACAACTTGGTTCTTCACGGTGCAGAGGTAGAACTGCTCACCTTTATAGTAGGTGACTGACAGTATCCTGTGAAAAGGAGCTCTTGTGAAGCAGAAACGTTGATTCTCCCTGTTTGCGTTTCAAATGTCTCTTGAAATGCAAGTTTCTGTCATTGTATTGTGGGCCACTTCGGTCCGGAGGTACTTTACTGTTTGGTTTCATTTCATTTTGAATGAAACTGTGGACATGTTTCAAGCCCTGCCATGCCAGATAAACATACTTTGGGTTGAAGCACTGAAGCTAAGATGCTCACAACGCAGAGTCGGTGAATCTCCTCGAGTTAAAGGATCAACACCAAATAATACATGGTTTCTCCTTCTGGAACCTGAGGAATTATTGTAATGTAATGAGTGCTGTACTTTTGGATGCAAGAAACTTTTGCAAATGCAACAAACCAAATTGCTGTATAATCTTTATAATCTATATCACAATAGTCATGACACATTATTCTTATATCAGGTTTCCACAAAGGTTGTTTAATTTCGGTGAGATTAAAAGTTTCCAATATAGTAGTTTTAGTTGGTTTGTTTGATGCCTTTGGCCATGAGGTAAATAAAGTTCCGTTTATATTGTAAAACAACTGAAGCTGATGATGACTTTTAACTGTTATTTTCCATTGACTCCTCCATGACTCTGACCGCCGTCCTCCATTTTATGCCTTTTTTTCTGGTCTTTGTATGGCTTAATAAGGTCCACACACTTGCACTGGTGCAGAGATGGAATTATTGTGGGCCTCTCTTTGTGTTGGAAGCGGCTACAGACATCTGGACTCCTCTTCTGTTGACCAATTTCCAGTCCCATTCAGGAAAAACAAAGGGGGCGCAGGCGTCTGACCGTCCAAAAGCCACTCTCCATCATGTTGGCCTCTCACTGCCTGACATGGAGACAATGAGGAAGAAGGAGGCGAGGCGATGACATCTAGGGACCGGTCTGTCCGCTCTCTGAGAGGAGGGGGGGCGGTCAGTGAAACAGAGATCATATCCCCCAGGGAGCCGCAAGAACCAACCAGGAGCCGAGGGCAAAGACAGACTGTTGCTCCGGCGCAGCAGCTGGTAAATAAATCAGCATGGAATCAGATAAAGAGACCTGCAGTGAGGACCTGGGTTTGAAATGTTGACATGTAGCGCAGCTATTCATAACACAGAGACGCATTCTAGCGCTGGTTATTCATGCAAGAGTGAATCACAAATGTATCTAAAATTCTTCACTATGCAGATGTGCTTGGAAACATGCGTGGATTCACAAGAGGCTCGCCAAGGGGGAAATAGTTAATATTGCAACTCTTGCTCCTTCAGGACAATAATATTTTAAAAGCTGCCATCAATATTGTATTACGGGAAAATATTTGGGTTTATTGATGATGTTTTGCTGCTCCACATCAAAGCTTTGGAATACAAGGAGAAGAATTATTTTAGAGTCAGAGACAAAAACTTGGCTAAATTAAGAGTCTATTTTAGAAGAAGAAGAAATGTTTCCTCAGATGAATGAATTGATGATGATGATTGGAGATGGTGGGTCTACTTTGATGCTAAAGATCAAAGTACTGCCTGTACGCTGCGTTCAGATGATGTTCATGTTCGGTCAAATTAAGATGAAAAATGCACTTAGTGTTTTAGTGAACGACTGTAATGCATATGATACAAAGTTTTAACCACATGGAAACGTTGACATCCGTTGTTTACGACAGGTGAAATTCAAAGTATCTCAACCACAAAGGTTGACCAAAAAATAATAAATAAAAAACTTGAGTTGGGAGGCTCGTGGCCCTTCCTGAGATTTGCGTGTGTCATTTAGTGATGGGTTCGACCCCAGCTTGAGAAAACGCCTTCCATTGAACCTGAGTCCCAGTACAGTCCAGAGGCTCACTGAAGGATGACTAGACAGTGACCACAGAGTGTGAGTGAGCAGCTGCCTTTCCAGGGTGTCCCTCCCTGACAGAAGCAGGGTGGGGAAACTATCGAAGGCCCCAGTGGCCCGTGTCTCACCTCGCAGGGGTCACCCATTGCCCCCACAGCTCCGCGTGAACGGCGCGCTCGCGTGAACAGCGCGCGTGTCTCTTTAAGAGAGCAGCCCAGCAGATGAGGAGTGTTGCGGATCTCGCCGCAGCTTCGCGTGGAGCGCTCCATTGTAGCCCAGAGTGACCGCAGCGCCGGACCGCAGGAAGCTGTATGACGCTCTAAACGCTTCTTTTATGCTCCTTTAGCGGCGGTGGTTGAGTTCTGCGCGTGTGCGGGAGGGTGTGTGGCCATGCTCGGACGGAGTGATGCCCCGGAGTTGACGGCTTCTCCGGGTCGCTGCTGCCGCCTCCGCCTGTGACGCTGTCGGGGAGTGACAGCAAAGTTTTCACGCTGGTTCCAAAGGCTCCAAACAAGCCGAACGGACGGTCCGTCAGCGACTTCCCCGCGCGGTGGTGACGCACTGGAGCCGCTGGATGATCGGAAGTTTGGTTTGATTCAGGTTGTGACGCCGGACAGTCCGGACTTGAGGATTTGAGCCCGGGATTGTGTGGAGACATGAACCTGCTCCGGCTGCTTGTGGCCGCCGCGTTCGTCACCATCACAGCAGGTGAGTGGCAGGAAACTGCGGCTTCTGGAAGATTCATTTACCCACAGCAACTACAACCAACATGTGGGTCAAACTGTAGCGTCATGTAATTGAATTATTGTTAAATCAAACGCAGTCCAATGTTCATAACAATGGATCATATACACTATAAGCAATGAATTTTACTGGAAACTAGTTCACAAAATGTGGAATGGAAGTAACTGAGTCTAATGAAATTCCAATTTCCAATTTGTAATGTTGGGCAGAAGGTGAGTACAATTGTTGAGATAATGTTTTAGAAATGCATCAAAATGTAAAGGTTCTAGCAGATGATGAGTAAACACATTTTACAGCAGATTTTTTTTATTTAAAAGCATGTTATTGTCTGCACCTTGAAGAGCCATTTTGAGAATAATGTACATGTTGTTTGAATGTGTTTGGAAGAAGGAGGTTTGCTTCCAGGGGATAGAATTTTATTTTACTGAGAAATGTGTGTTCCATATTCAGCATAACAAAACCGTGAAACAGTGAGACGATTTTAGCTCCTAACATTGACCTATGACCTTCCACTCCTCATGATACAATACCTGATGGAAGTGAGCTCTTTGGAGCAGCACTTGGACTCCTACAAGTCACATTTCAGCTCCTGCGTCGCCCCGTTTTGTTCTACCAGGCTCTGAATATTTATCTCCGTTTCAACCATGACTTCCAGTGAAATGAATTATGAATGAGTCTCTTACTCATTTGTTATATTTAACTCCGGCAACCACACGATGATGGTGGTCTCATAAAACCCCTTCGACCAACAGCTGGGGCAAAACAAAAAAAGCAAAAAAAAACAGGTCTGTGTGGGTCAAAAGTGAACCCATTTAACATTCACTTTAACAGCAGTGATGTTTCTTTCAATAATAAAATGTAACCCGCCGCACCCCCCTCTGTACAAGGCTGAAGAGATGCATGTACATAATCACAAAGAGCAGTAATGCTCACGTTTGATTAATGTAGAAAGATGGCTGATATTCTAAATCACTGCTTTAATAGCAGCTTAAACATTCTAAAGCTCTAATCCAAACCCCCCCAAACAAAATCAGGGCTCAGAAAAACAATTCCACAGAGTGAAGATATTATTGAGGATGACGTCTGAAGATTTGATTGTTTGCTATTTTTTTTTTTTATAGATTAAATGGAAATTAAAATAATTCTCAGGAGGAAAACAACATTTATATAATTGTCATTCACAGAAGATTACCCCCCCAATATATATATGTGTGTATATATATATGTGTGTATATATATATATATATATGTGTGTGTATATATATATATATATATATATATATATATATATATATATATATATATATATATATATATATATATATATATATATATATATATATATAAATAAATCACAGTGGCTTTAGCTCAAAGTTGTTTGAGCTTCACAGTCTGTCTGTTTTCGAAATAAGTCAAAACCTTCTGAACATATTTGTGTTTTTGGGGAGATGACAATGAGTGAAGGAACAGAATAATTTGGGTTGTGTTTCTGATCACCATCTGGATCTTTTGAAAGATTCATCAAAGACTTGTTTGGCTTCCAACATTGCACCTCTTCCTCAAGTGTTCAGGACAATGAGTGAAAAACAAGGCTCTATAAAAGGCAGCGCCTGTTGGAAACAGCGAAACGACCTGCAGGTGTCTGTGGTCCCAGCAAGTGCTGTTGGTTTGACGTTGTTTTAGGGCGGCGACATGAGTGTTTCCCATCATGCTGCAGCGCCATCAGAGACCAAGTGAGGAATGAGCTTGAAACGTGGCGTGGTAACACTGAGTGAGTTGCGGTGTGGGAGGATTTGAGCTGAGGTCTGTACTCTCCGAGTGCTCTTCTCATTAAAAAGTGTTCGGGGTTGCAATAATGTAAGCCGTTTGATTGAAATGAACCTTTTTATCTTTGTTTACTGCTTCAATGTGAGCCTTTAAGAAATGACTTATCATGGTTAATAGGCTCGAGAGTGGCTCATGTTCCGCTCATTATATTTCCTCCAGTGTCACATGAAAGGTGTTGCCGTTTTTCTTAAGCTGTTATAGAAATGTGCTTTGGACTTACAGGGTCAGGGTTTTAATCATTACTCTTCGGTTGACTCTGCAGCAGAATACATTAAGATGCATTGCCCATCTCTGCATATTAGCGGGATAAAAGTGCTGTTTTTGTGTTTTGGTTACACAGTGATCTGCACAAGTCTGATGCTGGGTTTATTTCTGTTGCTCCGGAACATTTTCGGTCCCCACTCTGACCTGGAATAGAAACCTGTTGGTTGCCCTGGATTTCCCCAAACCTACAGAGCTTTGCAGCCAGAAATAAGTGTTCCACTCCTGCCACCAATCGTGCGCAGTCATGACATCGCTATTTAATGTTATGCAGATGACACCCAGCTGTATGTCTCATTAATCCCCGGTGCCATGGATGTTCCTGTTCCTCTGCCCTGCTTTGCTGAAACTTAGAACTCGATATGCCATAATTTCCTGCAGCTTGATAGCTCCAATACAGAAGCGACTTTAATTACATTCTCAGCTCCGATATCAGCTGCGGTAATAAGCTCTGATCCTCTTGCCTGCTTTATCTGGTAATGTTTGAAAAGAGGTGCACAACATTGGCGTATTTGTGACTCTGCAGAGCGAGATCTGATCGTTTCCCCGTGGGCTCCGTAAAGATTTTAGATTTTTAATCGCCCGTGTGTTAATTTCCGTCAGACTTTACTACCTCGCCGCTCTTTATGCTGCTGAGGAACACTGAAACAATGAGACTATCGCAATGTGCCGCAAGGCTTTCAATGCTCTGAAACAAGGGATCGCGTGATTTTGATGTGTTTTGGTGTTAGCACGCCGTTTCAGTGTTTATTGGTGGCCATGAAGTCATGAATGTGTATGTATATGTGGTGGGTCTATGAAAGGAGGTTTGCACCTTTTGCCCACTCAAAATTGAATTGAACTTGTGTACTTGAGCAACTTTTAAAATTCAGAACCAGAGCTGAAATCCAACTGTGTTACGGCAGGTAGATGGACTTGTTCAGAGAGTTGTTTGACAAGTTAAAGGTGGGGAAGGAGGATTTTTTTCTTGACTATATTTTAGATCCAGCCTCTCCAAGTTGGATGGGTGAAAAAGGGCCAATCCGGGAATCCGATCTTGGCTATGTTTAGTGCTCACGTTGACGTCACACGCGGCGATCGTCAGGATGATAACGTGGCAGCAGCTAGCAGCAGATGCTCAGCTGTGTGGAAACATTTCACCCTCCTAAAAGCCCATTTATGCTCAATGTTATGTACGGATCTGGATCAGGATCCAGACAGAGCCTTCTGTACGCCCTCATTTTATCCGTATTTCTGCAGGTTTCCACAAAGCTTACGGATATAGACAAAAGGGAGCAGTACAACCTGAAGCCAACAGCTGTGTTGCTGTTACTCCCCGATAGCTCTTATGAGACACGAAGAAGACGTAACAATGGAGGAAATTCTTCGTCCTCCAGTTGCAATATATTGAACGGGTGTTAGGGATGGGTGATATGGACAAAAAAGTTATTGCGATAAATGTCTAATTTCGCAGATAACAATAATTATCATGATAAATACAGTTTCATTCTCTTCCATGTGTTGGTCACTACAGTCTCTATTGAAACTGTTTTATGATGAAACTTATTAGTGGAGTTTGTCTCCAACATCATCAATTGTTTATGTTTAAATATAATGATATAAAGTGAACTAAGTGTAGAGATAAGAAATTCAATGTTTCACGTCTCTGGTAGAACCTGCTCGTGTCTAACAGCTTTATTTAGGGGTTAAATTGAGCCGTCTGTCTGCTGTATCTCATGTCTCTTAACAGTAGACTTGAACTATGGAGCAGTCTGGACACATTCCCTAGATGCTATTGAAGAAATATCAGAAATAATGTGAATAAATGATCATTTAGTCATATTCTATTCTCGAAATTATCATACAAACTGTCAGTCCTTTGTCTTGTGTGATGAAATACCTTTTCACAATTCTCTCTCTTTCCTTCCTTATTGAAGATTTCACTGATACTTTGACCGCTTTAGAATTTGTAGATGGTCCCTAACTGATGCGGGAACCTGTGACGGTAAAATTCTGACTGAAAGCCTATCAGTCTCACTAAGCCTTTGCCATTACGAATCTGACATTCGCTTTAAAGTGTTGCCAAACAGAATGGGTCACACTGACTGCCCACATGATTTTGCACGTGTGCAGAACCTTGTTCAGCTCAGAAGCTCAAAGAACACCAATGAGAGTGATTGGGACGATGTCCAGCCGGCTGGCCAGCAGCTCTGTTTCACTACTTCTTCAGTTGTGTGCCGCAATTTCGCCGTGAATCTTGGGGCACCGGCTCTGCCTCCTCATTAAACTGGTGCCACCTCTCGAGTGTAAGGGCACTTTCTAACACCCACGCCGCCTGCCTACGTTCGTCCATCTGTAGTGGGCATTTGTTCTCATTTTCACATCGGATGTTCCGCGCGTTCCCATTGTCGGGCGCCTGCTATTAGTCATAGTCATCATTAACAGTTAAAAGACAGAAATGTTCTCGGGTCGCTCTCATGAGCTTCATTGGACTATCGCGGAGATGAATGTTTTATTTGAAGCTTCGCTGATGAGAACAGCAGAAATGTCCTTTGATTTGGCAGCGGCGCTCTTTTTTCCCCCCCGTTTCTGTCGGACGAGCCGAAAACAAATCTCAATTAATTTGCTATCGCTGTGCTGCTGAATCCAGACGCGGCGGTTGTTGTGCTCATTGTGGAACTAATTGATGCTAAATAGCTCTTAGCTGGTGATTTGTGTCCTCTCTGTCTTGCTTTTCATTACTTGGTGACACATTTGGCCGACGAAAGCCTCCAGCAGTTCCCCCCTCCTGCAGCCCTCCCCAGCCCCTGTGGATGATGAAACCACTGCAGAAGGTAGTTAAGTCCTCTATTCCGCCTCATGAACAGACAATGGTTTGAGTCATGCTGCTGGATGCTGAGCTGTCAGTGATGTCATCCCTCAGAGGCTTGCAGGCTGCAATGACGCGCAGCAAAACTTCACAAAATAAAATTAGTGGTACAGAACTACTGTCAGGGAGATATTCGCTTTCCTGATGCCACGGTGGCAATTATCAAGGAATATTATTGATTATCTTTTTATATATATATATATCTCCAGACAACAGGGAACCTTTGTAAGTGCAGGACACGTGGCAGCTAGGATGAGAACAACAACAACAAGCATGGAGGAATCCCTGAACAAAAGCAAACAAAAGCATCTGTTTGCCTTTGGCTGGCTCATCCTTCTCTCTACTGCATGCGGCGTCAGCTCTGTGGAAGTACTAGATTTGAATGAATTTGGGGTTCTAACAACATCCTCACAACACAATGAAGGCTTATTTGTTAGATATATATTCAGAGTTGTCGGTCCTAATCTCTACTGTATATACACTGTATATACAGAACCCCGAATCCCGAACATAGTAGTGAGTACGATTACATGACAGCCCTGAATTATTGCATTACTCCGACCAAAATCAGACTTTTAAAACGCATGTAAACAGCTTTGCCCAAATGTTGAAGTTTGAATTTCTCTCTCTCTGTCTACATGACTTGGGTAATGCGGTTAATAGCTGGACTAAGCTAGCATGTAGCCGAGTTGCTGGACTATGACTGGACTGGGTGATGTGCGGCGGCACAAGCTTCAGCTACGCAGCGGATGTTCCTCTCTGACATCTGAGCCGATGTCGGCGGTGAAAACATAACCAATATGATATCAGCTGTGTTTTGGAACTCGGCATGACCATGATCTGCAGATTTGTCTGCAACTTCCTCCACTCATGTTGTTTTGATCGTTTTCACAAGAAGGTTTAGGAGAGTTTTCGGAGGCGACATGGCCCCCTTGTTTGCAACTAGTTAGTCGGGGCTCAAGAGGGGCTTTAGATACTCCACACCTACCATCCTTTTATACATGGAAAACACAATCACAAGAATATTTGAATTTATTCAGAAACTTGCGAGTTTATTCCCAAAACCTGACGCAGAAAGCGCGTTTGACGATGATGCGACAGTACATGACATGGTAACGGTGTTGAACCTTCGCTCCGAGACGCTAGTTCTGGACCTCTGATGATAAACTAGGTAGATTCATCAGCACCATTGCTCTTCCTCAAAGGACTGATTTCGTACCCACGTACCACTCATTTGGTTGATTCATTCAGCAAACATCTAGACACAAATGGTAGCAGCAGTTCTGGTTATCGCCATTTGCCAAACTCTGTTCTCGGTGTTGAACGTCGTGACCAGGGCCACCAATGCTGCTGTTGGTGTGTTAAAGCAAACACTCTTGAAATTGGGGAAAATATGGCCGGGGTTAGTGTCCCGAGCCAATAATTGATGGGTGAGTTTTATTAACACACAACTGTACAGTGAATGGTGTCCACGCCGCACCAGAGGATAAGTGTCAACAACCTGCCAGGAGACAGTCAGACTTGTCTTTTTCTACTGAAAATGTATTCAGCTTTGACTCTTTATCACCCTCCCACAGAGATCACTTGGCAATGTCACGGAACTCCATGAATGTTTTTGGCCTTTTTAACTATGCAAATGAATGAAAATGGAAAAAGACAGAAGTAAATCTCAGCAGACAGAAACTCGCCCCACAGAGAAGCTGCCAGCCTTCTGCTGCTTCGTTTCAGTTCAGCACGCATGTGAAGTTTGTGCTTCGTGCCCTTAGAACCAGATAGTTTCTCAGCAGATGTCAAGCTGTGCGTCTGTGCAGGTCCAAGTTCTCGTGTATTTTTAGCTCCGGGCCATACTGTCGCGTAATCGCGCCGCCATGCAAAACAGGATGTCCCCGACGTGGCTTTGTTTTCGCCGCACGTTAGCTTGACACTTTTGCCCTCGGAGCGTGATGCAGGGTTAATATTTATGGATGGTAATTAATAAACAGCGAACGCAAAGCGCAGCCTGAAATATCATCTTCCAGATCGTCCCTTCAGCTTCTGCTCACTCTCACTGCCAGATGAGGCAGAAATGAAGGAGATGCCAGGAGCGGACTTGTGGGCGTGTGTCAGAGTTTCGCAATTAAAACCAATGTTAGCGCGGCGCTAATAGGCTGCGCCGCACGGCTCCGTGTTGTGAGTAAAGCCTCGCAGCGATCAATACGATACGTTCAGCTCATCGACAACACACACACACACACACACACACACACACAATGGCGTCATCAGTAGCTGTGAAGCAAAGCAACTAATCAATAAAGTGGTTAATGTAGCGCAAAAGAGTTATTATCCGCCGCAGAATGCGCCGAGTCTGAGCCGTTCAACTCTGCCTCCCTTCATCACGCGTCATCTTCTCCTGCTGACTTCGCTCGACGACAGAGTGTTTTTGTTTGGCAGCCTAATTACCTGATCTCCTACCTCCTACTTTTCGCTCTGCTCCAGTGCAGCATTGCTCCATTACTTTTGATGACATGTCCTTGGCCACAGACCTCATCTCTCTATCGACTCTTCAGGATCTTCACTCTCACTCAGAGATTCTTCCTATTATTGCTATCTCGGCTTTTTACCCCCCAAAGGTCCCCAAAATCCTCGATGATAGGGAGGATGTGAATTGATTTTGTGCTTTCTCTTTTGGCCGTCTTTGGGATGACTTTGAAGTAAATAAACATGAGGACTTTTTGAAATGATATACTTCTGTCCTCTGTAGACGAGTCAGAAAACCCTCCGAAGCAACTTATGCTATTTAAATATGAATACAACAGTCCATTTTCATCCTTTTAAATGCTAACATTTCAAGTATCATCTGGAAACCGCACCATGTCTTCAGTGAGTCTCATCTTGAGAATACAGTGGTGCCTCGGTTTTCGAACGTCTCGGAATTCGAATGAAAATTTCTAGATTTTTTTGCCCCCAAAATAAGCCAAAAAAAAAATAACGCGCACGGACCGGCCAGCTGACCCACGCTGCACTTTGTTATTGTTCATAACGCAGCCTCTGTATGCAGACGTGTCCCGTTAGCTACATTTACTGACTGTTTTTTCTTCATATTGAGGTGTAAAACCTTTGCTGTCTCCACACTGGACCGTGGTAGAGAGTCACAGGGGAGGTGCTGGAGCGCTCACTCCAGGGTTTGATGTCCTGTTGTGGGCTGGAGCTGGGACAGGGATGAGGCGAGTCTGGGACAGAGCGTGACTTGGTTTATGACTTTGTCACAGCCAAACTGCACAGAAGCGCACATTCAGAGCTGGACACGCACCGGGCACCTCTTCACTTCTGGAGAGACCTCACTCACTCAGCAACCCCTCCCACATGCAGCGGCCACACACATAGAGGAACAGCCACCTGCAGCAGACACTCTACATTCACTCCTACAAAAGACTATTTTAAGGCTTGGAACACATTATTTCTTTTTCCATTCATTGTAATGGGAAAAATCGATTCAGATTTCGAACAAATCGCTTCTCGAACAGCCGTCTGGAACGGATTGTTGTCGAGAAGAGTAAACAGATGCGTATGATATGCTTTCACTGCTATCTTTCCATGTTTTACTGTTACCTCCAGTTTCCATTGGCTGAGACCTTTCAAAATAAAACAAACGGCTAGTTAGTGAGTACTAATTTCGTTCGCAAGTGGAATGCTATGCAGACAAAGTGCATCACACTGCAGGGTGTCCTGCGGAAAATCCCGAAATGGGGTGGACAAAGTCGGTGTGTGATGATGACGCACGTGGTGGTGGGGTAGACCTGTGTTTTGTGTTCCGTGTCTGTTTTATTTTGGAGTAAAATTGTGGCTGTGTGATACAGTGAGTGAGAACCAGAGAGCGTGACTCAGAGCTCTAGATGTTTGGAGCTTCATGTCAGCTAATGAAAGCGGTGCCGAAGCGGTGATGAAAAGAAAATTCAGTTGTAGGTGTTATGGAGTTCCAGTGAACTTTTTTGGGGGTACATAGTCAACATAGCAACATTAGCGATATAGCACTGTGGGAAACCCAGCAATGTCAACATGTTTTTGACCCTAGCAGCTTACAGTAGTCGATCGAAAATCAATCAAGGCCTAAGCTGAATAACATGGAATATCCAATGTGGTGAAGATTTTTACTATTTGTAAAAAATGTTGCATAAATACTTATATACTTAGAACATATTTACATACATGTTGAAAGTTAATGTTGATGATTGAAAATGACTTTTTTTCAAATAATAATAACAATAATAATGATTTAAAAAACATAACACACAATTTCCCATTATACAGTGGGCTGATGATTGGTTGCACACTCATTGCAAACACTCTATTCTTGCTCTCCAATGTGAATAGAACCGAAAACCTCAATACTGTATGCAGACTTTGGATCACACTTTGCACTTCCGTGTCGTCATGACGACGGCCAGAACTGGTGCTTAGACACAAAGAAATGATCAAATAAAGAGGAAACGTGTGAGACATGGGTCAGAAAGTCAAAATCCCGATTTATGTTGAACTGATCCTGTTCGTAGTCCAAGTGCCTGAAAAGTGAAAATCACCGTTCAGGCTGCTCTGAATAGTATTTGATCGTGTCACATGCTAAATCTGAATTTTTCACTGTTCGGCAATGGAATGTTGGGGGTGAATCCCTACTATTAGTACATTATTTTAAGAACATTGACGTTGCTGTTTAGCTTTCGCGCACTCAGTGAGTCTATGCTAGCTCGTAGCGATTGCCGAATGCTCAGTAAGTTAGCCTCCAAAGTAACGGATAAAATTGGTAAACAGCGCTAACCTCTGGCTTGATGCATTAGTACGTCCTCAGAACCCCTAAGAGCGAGTTGCAGTGATGGGCAGAAGCGAGAGAAGCCCTTCTATAATAGATGACAGCTCTCGGTTGACTGACGTTCTCATTTATGGATTACTGTGGTCGTCTCATCCCGTGTTTGGGCTTTGTACTGAAAAGCCTTCTGTGGAAATGCGACAAAAAATATCTTGGTTTCTCTCACGATCTTTTATGTCAGTTAACCAAGCCCTATTTTTCATCCACGCCCGTTCCAAACGTAGTTCAGGAGCATATAATGAAGTGGAAAGGACAACCTTTCTAGTGTCTGATTCGTGACAAACCAAATGAATCAAAAGAATTCTGACGGAATAAATGAGCTCTCAAGTTCCTGGGACTTTGCTTTTTACTTTCACAACTTGGGTCTCTTCCTCCCCGGTATATAACCCTTATAAATTTAAAAACCATTTCACAGCAGAATGCTCCCGATTAACATTTTACCCACAAATCAAATCCTGCACGGCGCCTCCACTCACACTTGGATTTCTCTGCCTTGTTCTAATGGCCCATATTTATGATCCCTGCTGAAACCATATCCCCACAAAGGTCCCTGTTATTACTTGGGACGTTTATTTTTGTTTTTTTTTTGTTGTTTTTTTCTCCGCCTAAAGTGGGTGGACAGAAGCTGTTTTTGTTGAAAGGTGCTTTCCACTGTTGCCTTGCAATCTTCTTGTCAGAAAGCCAATATTACTGTGAAAATAGTCTCTCTCTGGAAGAAAATGTTGGTGCTGATCTCAAGGTGGTGTTGACTTTCTGCTGATTGCAGACCTGTCACTCAGGCAGGTCGCTGCTTGTCACTCTGACTACCTGAAGCCATTTGGTTTATCATTCCACTGGATTATAAGTTGGAATATAAATACACATTTAGTTCCCATAACAGTCCTCTCAGACTTTAAAGGCATTCATGAGGGATTCAGATTGAGTGGCGGGGACTTGTATAGCAGTACTATATACCAGCACTATAGCTAGTATAGTGCTGGACAAAAACAATGTTATGACAATATCCATATTAAATATCCATCCATCTCTTTCAATTCCCTTACCTGAGCCTGGTTTGTGGACGGAGCAGTCTCAGCAAAGAGGCCCAGAGTTGGTAGAAGCCTCCCTCAGCTCTTCTGGGGCAAACACACAGTCAGGACAGTCGCGAGGAAAAACAATGACCTGGCAGTGCTTTTGCAGTCGATACCTCCTCTGGAAAAAAATGATTAAAAGGGATTTTTTTTATCTTATAATAAGCACAAAATATATCTCTGCCAAGAGAACAAGTGAAAATAATAGCTAAAAAACCTTAGTGTGAATGATGTGAATGGGTTTTCTGGAAATCTGTATTTCATCAGTAAAGATTTTTTTTTTCAATTATCAGCTTCCATCCCTCTATAAAATACAGTGTTACCTCGGTTCTTGACCACAATCCGTTCCAGACGGCCGTTCGAGAAGCGATTTGTTCGAAATCTGAATCGATTTTTCCCATGACAATGAATGGAAAAAGAAATAATGCGTTCCAAGCCTTAAAATGGGCTTTTGTAGGAGTGAATGTAGAGTGTCTGCTGCAGGTGGCTGTTCCTCTATGTGTGTGGCCGCTGCATGTGGGAGGGGTTGCCGAGTGAGTGACGTCTCTCCAGAAGTGAAGAGGTGCCCGGTGCGTGTCCAGCTCTGAATGTGCGCTTCTGTGCAGTTTGGCTGTGACAAAGTCATAAACCAAGTCACGCTCTGTCCCAGACTCGCCTCATCCCTGTCCCAGCTCCAGCCCACAACAGGACATCAAACCCTGGAGTGAGCGCTCCAGCACCTCCCCTGTGACACTCTACCACGGTCCAGTGTGGAGACAGGAAAGGTTTTACACCTCAATATGAAGAAAAAACAGTCAGTAAATGTAGCTAACGGACACATCTGAATACAGAGGCTGCGTTATGAACAATAACAAAGCGCGTCGTGGGTCAGCTGATCGGTTCCGCGCAGGTTATGGTTTTTCCGGCTTTTTTCAGGGGCGTTCGAGTTCTGGATTTTCGTTCGAAATCTGAAGCAAAAAAATCTCGAAATGTTTGTTCAAACTCCCGATTTGTTCGAATTCAAGGACGTTCGAAAACCGAGGCACGACTGTATGTGCATTTTCTCATTGTAATTTCATTTTAAAAAATCATAATGCAAACATTCTATTTTCATTTTTTTTATTTTGGGCACCCCAGGTCTGCTTTACATGGCAAATAAAAAAACGTGTGTTCAGTATTGATATGGCACAGCTTTAAACATGTGATATGTGACATGGAAGCAGCACTGCATTGGCTTTGAGGTCAGTGATTTGGGGTTTTTATCTCCTTCATGTTGGTAGAATCTTGAAAGAAGTTTGTGTTTTTTTTGCGAGCAGAATCATTAGAAATAATAAATAATCTTTGTCTTTGTAAAGAATGTCTGAAACACCCTTATTTACACTGAGATTTATCTCTTAATATTAAACTATCAAAATGTTCTTCTACATACTTTCAGTCTTTTTTAAGATGGAGGATGTGACAAAAATGCTTGTTTAAATTTTCTGTGTGAACTACTGGCCACAGATGAGGTGGTACAGAGGTTTATTTTTCAGGTGAATGCCTCCACCCACCATATTGAATGTTACTGCAGGATATCACGACAGACTGTGACAATAAAGAGTTTACAGGGTATTTCTGAATGAAACATTGTCAGCTGAAGTTTTCGCGACTTCAAATAAAGTCCCATTTTCTGCTCAAGGTTCGCTTGCTGTTTGTTAGAGAGTGTCACAAACTGTGACTTCCATTCAACAGTTGGAGGTGGCAAGGACATCACAGACTGCGCTGACTCATCAATTACGTTGACGTTCACTTGCAGTGTAAAAGGCACTTCTTCGTGACTTCTGAGAGAAAAGCTGAATGTGTATGTATCACCTGACTGAGATGGTTGGCAGCCCATCATTACTCATTTTAACACCTGCTTTTTCTTGGGACAGACGGCGCCCTCTATGCTTGGGCTCAATGATCAACCTACCATTTGAAAGGTCAAAGCGTAGCATTAAGACAATTGCCAGGTCCAGTGTCGATGGAAAAGATGTTTGACTTTAATGACTTTAATTCCCATGATGATGTCATTGTTATCTTTTTAGTGATGTTATTTGTGATGAGAAGTGTAGGTACCTTATGTGACCATGTGGTAACGGTGCCATGAGTCAAGCTCATGGTCACATAAGGTACTGTATAAACCAAGTGAAGCAGTTCTATATGCTCAGAATGCTACTGTAGTTCAAGGTCACATGGGCTAGTAGGACATATACGCTCACTGAGAGTACATACGGAAGTATATACTGTGTATGTTTTTGGACTGTGGGAGGAAACGGGAGTGCCCAGACTAGGCTCCCCCTGCAAGCATGGGGAAAACACACAAACTCCACATGAATAGACTGAGTTTCCTCCTAACTGGTAGCGAACCTGCGACTGTCTCGCTGTGAGTTGCTAACTCTGACATTGCCCGGCCCCCACAAACCACCTAAGATTGAGGGGTGTCTTCGTGTGATATCAAGTCCCAAAAACACGTTGAAAACAAACGCTACCGTGAAGTCAGCTTGACAACTTCCGACTCTAGATGCTATGGCGGCTTGTCACTGCAGGTGATGCGTTTCTTAACTGACACTTCTGAATACAAAACCGGTGATGTGTTTCTATGGCAACTAATCTACACAAAGAGCTAGTTGAAGTGTTTGCATGCAGAAGAGCTGAAGGAGAGAAGCAATTAGAGAGTTTTCATTGTCAAGGTTCATCAACTGGAGTGTCCTGAAGTCTCAAACGAATTTATCGTACTGTTTTTTTTTTTTTTAAATAACGCCAATGTTTCCTTCAGTCACTGCTACTGGAGAGCTAAGCCACTTAAATTCCCCTTAAGGTCTCTTGTTGCTTCAGATGTAATCCACTTGAGAGAAGACGAAGGCAGTTGTGAGGATAGTACGGGGGGGAACTTCGTCGAAACGCGGCTTATCACCGCCGGGTGCCGTGGCTCTAAAGGCTCCTGTGCCGATATGATGAAATTTATGTCGAAGGATTATGAAAAAAGGTTGGAAGGATCGACGCAGTATTTTTGTAAACATTGTGTATTTTGTCAAGACGCTCTGGCTGGTTCAAGCAGCTGGATTAGCAGTCACATCCTGCATTAGCGATTTTTATTCTGGTTTAAGAGCCGCGGGTGTTAGCGCTCTGACGTGCTAGCTTCAGGTTTATACGTCGACCCCGGTCCTCATGGATGTGAAATCGCTTGATAAAAATACATAAATCTGCTTATGGTAGAAAAGTGAGGATTTAGCTCCGTGGCTTAGATTTAAGTATCATGTAACATGTGTGTCATGAGGTTACTCTGGAATGCTGCCCTCCCATGATAATGGAGGATTATCTGACAAACATGATGCTTCAGACCCAGCTGAACAATGATCAGCAGCACACTGACCATTTCTTTTTTTTTTTATTCGAGAGAGAGAGGTGGAAACCATCTGTTCCTTACAACCAAACTAAAAGCAGCACAATTTGAATTATTCATTTCTCTAACTGTACCACGTAGCATTTGGTTCGCCGCTAAAAGCTCACTGTAGCCCTTGAATCTGTGAGTTTTCTTCCACTCGCTCACAGAGCAGCGAGAGGAAATGCATCCCCAGAGAAAGAGAGAGAGAGAGAAATGGGAGTTATGTATAGATCCATATGTCTTATGACTGCTTCTTTGCAAACGTCTATAAACTGTCGATCTGTCTCCGGGCAACAATCCGCGCCATTAACGTATCACACGGATCGTTTCATCTGTTGTCCAGGTGAAATCTGTGAAAACACTCTGCCGAGTATTTTTATGCTCAAGCAGACAGACGTTTTGTCCGTTCCTTCCATCGGAATGCACGATGATCAATCGATTTGGCCACATGGGAGATGGTGGAATATATTATATCTTACCGTGAGATAACCTTCAAAAAGTTTCCTCCAACAAGAGTCTGGGGCATGATGATTTGGTGTCTGCGTTTCAACAGGATGCTAAACCTAGCCCGTTGCTGTGGGCGCTATCCGACCAGTTCACCTCTTCTCACCATGACCAGTGGTGGTTTTAGGCACAGGCGAACTGGGTAGCCGCCCGGTGTGGTGCTGCATGGTCCACGTAAACAAAGATGTCAATCCTTTTTGTCTGGAATGCAAACACTTGTGGTCCCCAACACATAGAAGTGCCTCACTATTTCCCTTGAGTTACGGTTATAGAGGGGAAGACGGGGTCCATCCATTGACATGTGGCGATGACAAGGATTTTTGAAGCATGGTAAAGGGCCTAACCGCATTCAATCTTCGCAGGGTCTCGGCCTCGGTTTGAAGACAGCCCTCCCCGGATTTTGGAGGACCCTTCCGATTTGGTGGTCTCCAAGGGGGAACCTGCCACCCTCAACTGCAAGGCAGAGGGCAGGCCCCCTCCCAACATAGATTGGTACAAAGATGGCGAGCGCGTGGAGACGGACAGAGATGATCCCCGATCCCATCGCATGCTCCTACCCAGCGGCTCCCTCTTCTTCCTGCGCATCGTACACGGCCGCCGCAGCAAGCCGGACGAAGGCGTTTACACCTGTGTGGCGCGGAACTACCTGGGGGAAGCCATCAGCCGCAACGCCTCGCTGGAAGTCGCAAGTAAGTCACTGTGCGCTCGTGCGTGTGCTTGATATAATCATGCGCCTGCATATTGCGTGTCCTAGATCTCCTGGCCTTTTTCGCGGCAGAGCTGATTATTCTTATGGAATCATACAAATGGCACAGTGGCACACGGCTGCGTAGGTGGATATTTCCTCAGCGTTTCAGGTCACGGTGACACCACTGGTTGATGTTTTCTTCCCTCCGAGCCTTTTTGTGTAGTGAATCACAGCCTCAAGGACACAATAGTCCGAAATGTTCCCGGCAACTTCTCTTTTTTGAGATGGAATGTGTTGAAATGCTGTTTTATATCCTACTTTTTCATATTCCTACTTCACTGCTATATTCTTAAAAACATATAAATGCGAAGTGAGTTTGGGGCTATAAAGTCAATAGAGATGCTGCTCACTATTCTAGCTTGAGTTGGATTGCATGGATCTTGGCCTCCCAGTCTGGTGGTGGACTAAGTCTCTGAAGTGTGGGACTAGTACCTCTACTCTTTGCACCACAAAGACAGCAAAAGCAAGTCCATTATGGCTCTTCAGTACGACATGAAAATGTCTTTCGCACGCTGAGCTGAGCGAACCAGAGCTATCTAGATACCCTGGACCTTAGGGACCTCTGGCCAGTCGCCTTGCCAAACTCAACCTACCCTTATTCAGCTGGGATTTTTACCCATTCATTCTCATGCCAAAGATCTCACATCTTCGCTCTTTTATTTCACTAGGCCCATGAGGCTAACATCCATTTAGTTGGGGAGTGATGCCTCATACTTCGAAGTTCGAAGAGGCATTTCCCCTACCTTTAGGCCCAATTTCCTGACTAGAACAATCTTTTTCAAGGCGCAACACTTGGAGCTGCTTTATTGTATCCCTTAGCTTCTTAGCTAAGAGAAGCTCTAGCCCCTGCTCCCCTGGCACGCTGGGAATAAGATATCCATATGGTCGCCGTTGTATCGTCTGCGGCTGCATCTGTGAAATGTGATGCTCAAACACGACAAATAGTCATGGGAAATATGACCCTGGAAATGTTGTTTTCCTCACAGCTGGCGGGTCAGATCCGCGGTCCAGAGGTTAATAAATGTTGCACATCCTTTGTTGCTGACCCACAGAAGCGCTTTATCATCCCGTCACCTGAGATTCCTGTGTACCGCGGGCACAGATCTATTTTCTTTGTGCCGAGGACCACGGCGGAGCAGAATGTGCTTTCTCACATCTCAGTGAAAGTGCAGTGAAGTAAAAAGCTCCCACTAGGAGTCGTATCTTTTTTTTTTTTTTTTCCTCCTCTCTCCGGGTCCACGTGCCGCCGTGTCCCCGCTCTCCTAATTGTGGCAGCGCACTCGGCCCCCGGGATGAACGCCATGAGAAATGGATTAGTCAGTGGTTTGATTAGGGACGAAGCATAACAGATTAGCGAGGTCGAATTGTCCTGGCTAAAAACACAAAACAGCAATTTGAGCAGAGTCTTATCTGGCACCATAGTGAGGCGAGCGCATGTGCTCATGCCTGGCTGACCTTAATTGTGTCAGCAACAAGATACAGAATCCCGCCACTGTAAGCAGCTGCAACGGAACGGAGCAGATATGAAGCAGCGTCAGGCTCAGACCACATGTTCCCAGTGCTCCAACACTACACTGTCTGTTGCAGGGGTTAGTCTTACAGAGGTGAAAATAGAGAGCCGCGCACAAACCCACTTAGTTCTCCTTGATATTAACAATGAATCATGAAAGGTTTATGTGTCACAGAACCATTTCAGCTTCATGTTCTCACCAACAAAGCTTCACCTGGAAAAGGAGGCAGTCGACTTATTAATCCAGGAATTCATTTTTCGGCATCAAAATGCTTTCGCTGTTTGCCAGTGAATGCGTCACGCTGCGGAGCCCCATCTCCAGATACGCACAAATTGGATTGCGACCGAGCAGAGACGATGAATCTGTTCTCTGATTAAAGGAGATAAATGACCACGTCATGATTGAATCCGCTTCAGAGAAAACTGTCTGTCATCCAACCAGCGGCCATAACTGAATAATTCATGTCTTTAACTTTGTGCACAACGTGACCAAATGCAGTGCGGCGGGGTTTCATCTTCCTTCATGCTCCACCTGTTGTCGGCGGTTGTCTCCGGACCAGTCGCTCCATCCAGCCTGGAACAACACGCCCCCCTCCTCACCCCCCCCCTCGATCGGCACCGGGGCTAATTGGGTCACTGTGTACCCCACAGTCAGCACCATATCACGCAGCGAGGAGGTGGGACTTTCAGACCACCATGCTGTCTTAACATATGCCCCGGCAGCCGCAGGCGCTTAGATTACAGTGCAGCCCCGGCTTGTTAATGGCACTAGAGCCTGCTGGTGATTTATACTTTGACCTGCGACTGAGACGGTGGAGTCAAGCTCCATTTTATTGACATCAATTACTCCAGCGTGAATAAATTGCATGCTGATCGATAAATGACGGACAGAGAATGGTGCAGTTGGAATATACTGTAATGTGCTCGGAAATGAAGACGGGTTTTAAGGTCAGAAAACACCTTAGACCGGGTCACAACTTCACCAAACCACATGGAGGGTAGCGCCCTGATGCTGCTACCTCGGCTGGCACTAGGGGGCTCCGGGTTCTCAAACTTGGTCAGGACTGTTTGGGCAGGTCATTTTGTGAATGTGCAGCGAGACATGCTCCGCTGAGTGTTGACATTGGAGGCCTCGCAACTAGGGGTGCACCAATACCCACTCCAGTACTCGTGCTCTTGCTCATGCTCATGCTCATACTCATACTCTCGCTCTGGCTCTCGCTCTTAGTCTTGCTCATGCTCATATTCTTACTCTTGCTCATGCTCATGCTGATACTCATGCTCATAAAATGGCTACTGACACCATGAAACCAATGGCACTTTACTGCAATTTTTGGCAGTCAGTTATGAGAATTTTATTTAAGTTTGTGTCGATACCGCAGTGTCACCCATTTACAAAAGAACATTGGAATGATGTTCAACTTACCGCGTGTATGGATTATAAAAAATAAATTCAAAACAACGTTATGGTTATTTATGTTATGGCCGAAGTTCTTGGTATCAGTCAGTACTCAAATGCACGCGGACACTACTGTTGTTGTGTGACTTCACAGTTCATTTTCAGATTTTGCGCACCATGCTGGTTAACATGTGGCAGCAACCCTGCTACAACTGCATCATGATCTTAATTTTATCTTTTACAGTTTTTACTTTAGGATGTTGTAAGAAACCTGTAGAAGTTGAAGAAACTTGTTAAAGTTCCTTCCGTGTCCCTTGCTGTACCGAAAATGTACCGAACCAAAGCTTTTAAACTCAGAACCGAACCAATATTTAACTGTTACCAGTTGTAGCTTGAAGGCCGGATTTGGATTTTATAAATGATCTACCTATGTAACTACAATCCCTCGCTCACACACAAGGCCTGGGTGGTGACTGAAAGAGGAAAATACTAACGTCCTCTTGGAAGCCAGCCTTGCAAGGTAAAGAGAATAAATGATATCTAGTTTATTTAGTAAATTAATTTTGTCATATCGCTATATGTTAATGGGTTTTTTGGATAGTTTTCAATGTAATATTTCAAGAGTTTCATTTAGTTGTAGACATTGTACAGGCACACAGGCTTTTATATTTAAAAAAATAAAAAGTTACCGCTGCTTCTTAAATGTAAATTTTGAGTCATTGTGCCTGGGAACTTCTGTACAATTTAAAAATAAGTTTGACCACCATTTCCCCAAATTTCCTTGCTGCGGTGCAAAACTAATGCTGAGGTAGCCGACCAAGAATAGTTTATTCCTCAAAAACAACCTTCTGAAAAATGTTTTTTTTTTAATGCCGCGAATGTCATTTCTGTGTTGTCCTTTTCGGTAACAGTCTCCGTGTGGCAGGATTAGAGTAAAGTAGGACAAATAAAAAATAAAACTTGGTCCAAAAGGCTTTATAGCCAGATGTTCCCTCGGACTCCTGATGAGGGATTATTAGGAAATTGCAGCTCTGTTCGCGGCGCTTCTTGTGCTCCTCCAGAGGGAATCCACCGATCTGCATCATCCCAGATCAACACCCCTGATTTTAGTCTTTATCCGCTCTCCTGGAGTGCTTTAATTGACCGTTTCCATATCTTAAATGGTCTGAAATAGTGCTGCTGCTGTGGGTTATCTCCAGCTTTGATGAATAAAACACAACATGTTTACTTCTGGGGCTGTTTCTCCAGTTGCGTGATATAATGGGAGGAGATAAACCGTCATTTGCCTCACAATGGAGAGTGTAAAGTGTCATCAGCTGTGCGAGTGGAAAATAATGAGCATGAGTGAGTGGATAGATTTTGTAAAATATAATCTGGTTGATGAGCGTCTCACTCGGCTCCTTGTCCTTGTGTCTTCGGAGATGGTGTTTCTGTGATCAGTAACTTTCATGAATCCTCCTGCAGACCTCACAGTTCTCACGAGAGCGGTTACGTTTTTTTGCTGGGCTGTGTTTATTAATATTTAATTGAAAGTCAAGGTCAAGGTAAGTACTCAACTCCTGTGCTTTACCAGAAGAAGGCGCTATGGAAAAACAATTTATCTTCAATGGCAGCAACAATGGCGGAAATTCTCCATCCTCCAGTCGCGATAAATTTAACGGCCTCCCCGACCACAGCCTCCTACAATGCTGCCTCCGTTTTGTCTTTTGTGCAAGAGCTACATTTTCAATGCTTCTTACACTGTCGCCATTTGGAGTTTGTTGTTGTCATAAACTTTCACTATGTGCTGCTCCCCCTGGTGGATATATTGGTGAACAGCAATACCAAGGCAAAGAAAGCGTGGAAGTGATCAGTGACGGTAACATTGTTTGAAACGGATTGTTTGAAACGGATAGGCACAATTTCGTATGTAAAGGGAGCGTAAAGCTTCTAGGTGCTTCATTGGAGTCAATGGGGTGAGAATGTGTTACCAGCCCAGAGTCAAACGTTTATGACAACAACAAACTCCAAAACCAACATGGCGGCTGTGAAGAAGGATTGACAATGTGCCTCTTGCATAAAAGATGAAACAGTGTTGCAGGGGGCAGTGAGGCTGTTAAATATTTCGTGACTGGAGGAAGGAGAATTTCCACCATTGTTGTGTCTTCTTCGTGTCTCATTAGAGCTACATATTGGTTAGTAACAGCAACACTGCCCCCTGAGGTTTCCGGTAGTACTGCTCTGTTTGGTCTGTATCCGTAAGCTTTGTAGAAACATACAGAAATGTGGGGGAAATTAATGCAGAGCACGGACAGAAGGCTCCGTCTGGATCCGTATGTAACATTGAGTATAAACGTGGGATAAACTGGCGTGTAAGACGTAAGCCAACCATGGATACGACCTGATGAGATTCTAACACTGCGTCGACTGGTTACTTTTATTTCCACCATCAATTAATCCGTTGGTGGATATGTGATGACAATGTTTTGCTGGAAATAAACTGGAGTTGAACAACAACAAAAAGAAAGTACACGGCCAACGGTGATGGACAGAAGGCTGTGGACCAGTATTTGTGGGACAGTGGTCGAAAACTCAGTGGGCAACTGCTCTGAAACAGCTGCAGAGTGACATTGCTTGGCTCTGATATCTATACACGATGAAGGAGAGAAACAAGGGTTGACTTCAGATTTGAATAAAAAGATGGGAGCTCTGGTCTGGTGTGAATCACTTTCACTCTGGTTCTGAATTGTCTCCCTGTGAATTCCACTGACTGTCGTCATGTTTTTCACTTGCAAGGTGGGTGGCATCACGACCAAAGGCTGCCAGTTACACAACGCTGAAGGAAAGAGAAGGTTACATTGTATTGAACTTAGAATCCAATTCATGTTGGCGCAGTGAGTTTTAAGAGCAATCGTGACTCCCGGTCGATAATGGGTTGATAACACCTTCTCATATCATCTTCTCTGCACGTACTTCCATGTTAGCGTTTCCTCCTGCTCCATCAAATGGGTCAATTAAGACGCTCCGTGGTCTCGCTGCGCTGCCTCGTGACCCGTGACTCCGTGCTGCACCCCGTCTGCCGACTGCCACTATTTTCCTAATGACTGTCACCTCGCGTTTAGCGGGAGCCGTCTTTCCCTCCTTCAGTCTGTCGCGCACGTTGACAAGCTTCTGTCAAACACACAGGTGATGCCAGCTGTAAAGTCATTTGCCCCGCGGAAGCTTTGTTTTCCGTAAAGTCGCAGCTTGTTAGGAGGGAGGCGAATCAACAATATGTTAATCCGACTCAACATATGGTGCTGGCTGTGCTCTGCTCACATTATTAATAACTTTGCTGTAAGAGTAAACAGACATTTGAGACAATCTGGCATCTTGATGATTCTATAATATTACATTTATTAATTGGGCTGTTTTCCTCTCCATTATTTAATCATTATTATTATATTCTACATTACGTTTTCCTCTGACTCTGGGCAGATTATATATGATATATCAATAACAGCTCAGTCAGAATACATAGTTAATAGTCAATAAATACTTAAATTATTTAAAAGTTTAAATTATTCTTTGCAAATAAATGGTATTATAAATCTTTATTGCAAAATTTAAATTTTTTTTTTTTAACATTTTGCAAAATTTTTAAAACATTTTTAAAACATTTTTTAAAACAATGAGGTGAAAATGGATTGTTTTTCTTCCCTCGAACCTGTTGTTATCAAAATGTTCATTCTGTAAATGGTGATTTGGCGGAGTCTCGGCATCTCATTGTTCATTGGTTTAGAGCAGAGTTCAAAGTTCTGCACCAGACAGACTTTTCTGAAACTATGGTTGATCAGGAAGGCAAATTGGACTTCAAACCTTGGACTCTTGCAGCTGTTGCAGTGTACTATGGGACGTGAACTGTGAAGTGTGGGAGCATGCCGTTTATAGCACTTTAGGAAATGTTGTTGCAGCTATTTGGAGGCGAGGAGAGAGTGTTGGATGAGGAATGGAATGACTTGGGTTCGTGGATGTGGTAAAGGATCGGTGCGAGTCGGGCTGCGCTGACAGGAAATGCAAAAGCAAAAAAGACGCAGACGAAATGACGGACGTCATATATTCTAAATATTGAAACAGAATGCGACCCCTACATCAAGTGTGAAACTCTGGCTGGAGGGCCATGTGGCCGGCTTTAAAAACATATGGTTGGCTCAGAATTCAATTGAGGAGCAAATTAAAGCACATTAAAAACGACCTCATCTCCTGTGCTGCTGATGTCAGGAGCAATGAACATTACAGGGCTCAGGCTTTGGTGTTTCACTGGCTGTTTCCCAGCGAGCGTCCATCTGTAATTGAAATGAAAAATGGATGCAGATAGAAGGGATGAAGGAAGGTTGGTGCAGTTGTGCTGGAGGATCATTTATTTGTTTTTGAGCCGGAACTGTGATACTTTTATCTCAAGTTTGCCTCCAACGTATTACTGGTTTCTGTGTCCATAATGTGTCTAAAATGTTTACCCCTTGTTCGAATGAGTCTGACACAACTGAAGACCCCTAAATAGTGACACCTCTGCTGATCTCGACAGGGAACCATTTGAGCAGCGAGTGCTGGAGAGGAGGACTATAAGGATCTCCTAAATCCAAACTCCATTCCAGAGCTGAAAAATGATGGGCCGTCAAGGCCGATTTCTCAGTTGAGGTCACTGGGGTGGAAAACAAATCCTCAGCGCCCCAGGATTTGATCAAGAAATACTGAGCGACTTTTGAGGGACAGTCTGGGCTGACAGGTCCTCCTACATAGTCAGTACCAGAAGAGACAGTACTGGGTCCCTTCATCAAAATGGGGGAAGATGAATGTGTGCAGAGGCTTCGCTGCTGTTCTCATGTATTGCCTTCACGACGTTTACTCGAGAGGAGAGGTGGGTGCTGACACCGAGGACTGGATCTCCGTAGCCGTCAGCGGTGAGTGTGGCTCCTCTGGTTAGATGTGTGCACACAGGGAATAGAGTCAGACATCTGACTCGAACTGCTGGCCCTCTTCCTTGTTAAGCATTAACAGGTGGCAGGCTTTTAGCTAGGAGGGCGTCTGGGCGTCTGCAAGACATAAAAAAATGGACATCCAATTCTTGACCGTATCTATATGCCGCCTATACCATACCTGGCGGCCAAGCTACGGTCGAGAATTTGGCGTCCATTTTTTCATGTTTTGCAGACGCCCAGACGCCCTCCTAGCTAAAGGCCTGACAGGTGGTCAACTGTTGAGGTGTGTTACGCCGAAACATTTCACCAAAGAGGCGGATTCATCCTCCTGGACAACTGGGATCGGCGTCTTGAAGTGGCAGAACTGTTGATGAAAATAATAAGAGTTTTGCTGTTGTTTAAGCGCGATGAAAGCGTGGAGGGATCTGTGAGGATTTGTCTTCACTGTGGCGGGGTCACGCCTTAGCTGCCCCCCGGGATCCTCGTCCCCAGTCTGAGCCGAGCGAAAGGAAGGGAGAGAGCGAAGGGTCCGGTGGAGGAGATTATCCGGCCTAATTGCATTATATCAGAGGAGTTTAGCTCGGGACAGTAGCCCCCGAGGAGTGTGGCCTCTTGCTTCAGTCTTTTTGACGGTTCACGCTGGGATCCTCGGCTCATACATGCTTTTTAGCGTGGCGGGCTTTCAAGCCGGAGCAGGGGGACATCACATTAACACGGCTTCAAAGTGCCTTCTTTTTTTTTTTTTTTTTTTTTGCAGTTTGTGTTGGGCGTTGTGTTGTGTCAGGAATGTCTCGCGCGCCGTGCCATCTGTGGATGTACGTCTCTGCTGATTTGTGTGTGCTTCAGGGATTAGCTCTCTGCCCGCAACTTTTTCACTTCCGTCGCTGAAACAAAGGTCTCAGCAGGACTCGCAGATGGAGCTCTAAAAATACGAGTGCTTTCAAGGAGCTCTTCCCCCCCCAGCAGAGGGACAGGCGGCCAGGTTTGGGTCACTGGGTGGACTTGTGGCGTCTAACACTTCTTTTAATTTTGTTCAATGCTGCATTAAAGCGGGCGGTGACCCGCCTGTTGTACCGTCCCGGGGCCCCATCGGCTCCTGACTCACCCATCTGGGCACGTTTGAGATCTTTTTACCGCATTAGTGGTGATTTTTCCTTCCACTATGTCTGCAACGGAGCGGCAGATTTTACCTCTAAATCAATTTACAACGGAATTTAGAGCGCGCCGCAAGTTAGTCAGCTGCCCTTCGATTCTGAAAGGACACGCGCTCTGTGCCTAAATGTCAACGCGCACAAATCCAGCTCCCTACTGGGCTATAAATAAAACAAATTGAATCGAAGTGAATCCCCGTCCTCTGCGAAAAAGTAAGCTGTATTTAATGAAACCTTCCTGGGAGTGTTTGATTTGTATCTCTTTTTTTTTCCGAGGGGAGTCAAAGAGGAAGGTTAAATGAGGTGAGGCCTGTCGACTGTGGACCTGAGGGGAAACTCAGCCAGCTTGACTGAGTTCCTGGAATATTCATAGCCTCCTGCCCAAGACAATTACAGCACAGAGTGAGAAATGACTTTCCAGCTTCAAATACCTTCAAATGAAATTCATTTCAGACACGGTTCTGTTTGAGATGTGGGTGTTGATGCGCCGAAAGGCCGGAGGCGCTGTTGACGCGCAGCGATCGGCCACGTCGGCCGATGATGAACGTGGAGTGAATGTAGTTAAGTCCTCAGCCTGATTGGCTTAGAGCAAATCTACCTCTTAGTTAAGACGATTTTGGGTGGATTAGATTCATGTCACCGACTCGTAATTGGTGAAGACTGACTGAGTGAGTGACTGGCTCAGTGGAGGATGGAAGACGAGTGGTGTTGAAGGGAAGGGACTGGAGGGCGAGCCTCACCAACCTGGGTCTGTCCTGTTTGATATAGAGTATATTTAAGGGGAAAAATATAGGCACACTTTTTATTAAGGAACACAGTAACCATGTACCTCTTATAGCTATGTGTGTTAGCAGCATATCAGACAGTTGTTAATCATTAAAAGTACTTATTTACGTCTTGTCCAGCATGTACTCATGGATGGAAATGAAGGGTTTCTGTTCATGAAATTATTATTAATAGGTGTTGCCAAATATGCACTATATTACTTCGTATTTCTGTTTTATTAAAATAAAAGCAGATCATTTTTTTGGCCAGGAAAAGGTCCACTGTCCGCTGAAAGCACCAGTGCAGCCCACTTTTGGGTCCAGACCCACCAGTTGAGAACCACTGGTTTAGAGCGCATTAGTGCTGTGGTCCAGACCACTGAGACCAAGACGTTATCAAGACTGGAGAGCACAGGGACCGAGACAAGACCAAGATATTTGGAGATCATGACCAAGATGAGACCAAGATATGATGAGGTCGAGACCGAGACAAGACCAAGATATTTGGAGATGAAGACCAAGATGAGACCAAGATATGATGAGGTCGAGACCGAGACAAGACCAAGATATTTGGAGATGAAGACCAAGATGAGACCAAGATATTATGAGGTCGAGACCGAGACAAGACCAAGATATTTGGAGATGAAGACCAAGATGAGACCAAGATATGATGAGGTCGAGACCGAGACAAGACCAAGATATTTGGAGATGAAGACCAAGATGAGACCAAGATATTATGAGGTCGAGACCGAGACAAGACCAAGATATTTGGAGATGAAGACCAAGATGAGACCAAGATATGATGAGGTCGAGACCGAGACAAGACCAAGATATTTGGAGATGAAGACCAAGATGAGACCAAGATATTATGAGGTTGAGACCGAGACAAGACCAAGATATTTGGAGATCATGACCAAGATGAGACCAAGATATTATGAGGTCGAGACCGAGACAAGACCAAGATATTTGGAGATCATGACCAAGATGAGACCAAGATATGATGAGGTCGAGACTGAGACAAGACCAAGATATTTGGAGATGAAGACCAAGATGAGACCAAGATATTATGAGGTCGAGACCGTGACAAGACCAAGATATTTGGAGATGAAGACCAAGATGAGACCAAGATATGATGAGGTCGAGACCGAGACAAGACCAAGATATTTGGAGATGAAGACCAAGATGAGACCAAGATATTATGCGGTCGAGACCGAGACAAGACCAAGATATTTGGAGATGAAGACCAAGATGAGACCAAGATATGATGAGGTCGAGACCGAGACAAGACCAAGATATTTGGAGATGAAGACCAAGATGAGACCAAGATATTATGAGGTCGAGACCGAGACAAGACCAAGATATTTGGAGATGAAGACCAAGATGAGACCAAGATATGATGAGGTCGAGACCGAGACAAGACCAAGATATTTGGAGATGAAGACCAAGATGAGACCAAGATATTATGAGGTTGAGACCGAGACAAGACCAAGATATTTGGAGATCATGACCAAGATGAGACCAAGATATGATGAGATCGAGACCGAGACAAGACCAAGATATTTGGAGATCATGACCAAGATGAGACCAAGATATGATGAGGTCGAGACTGAGACAAGACCAAGATATTTGGAGATGAAGACCAAGATGAGACCAAGATATTATGAGGTCGAGACCGTGACAAGACCAAGATATTTGGAGATGAAGACCAAGATGAGACCAAGATATGATGAGGTCGAGACCGAGACAAGACCAAGATATTTGGAGATGAAGACCAAGATGAGACCAAGATATTATGCGGTCGAGACCGAGACAAGACCAAGATATTTGGAGATCATGACCAAGATGAGACCAAGATATGATGAGGTCGAGACCGAGACAAGACCAAGATATTTGGAGATCATGACCAAGATGAGACCAAGATATGATGAGGTCGAGACCGAGACGAGACCAAGATATTTGGAGATCATGACCAAGATGAGACCAAGATATTATGAGCTTGAGACCAAGACAGTATATATACAGAGTCTCAAACTGATTCCCAATGATCTGCAGTAGGTGCAGACACACATTGGTTAACCAATCAGGAGTCAGCTGAATTGGTGTTTGGGTATCTGCCTGCAACAAAAACTGGTGCCCACTGTGGCCCTTTTGTGGATCAGTTTGAGGTCTAAATATCAAACAAAAAACACAACAAAACTGACCAAAAAGGCAGAATTTCAACAATGATGACAGTTTTCTCTGTCAGTCTCGATCGGTTTTGAATAGAGATCCTGAGACCCAGACCAGTCAGAGTGAAAATACATTCGAGGCCGAGACCCTAAAAAGTGGTCTTGAGACCAAGACCAATGTCGAGCACTAGAGCATCTGTCCAACTCAGTCACATGGGGGACAAGACAGTAAAAGACAATCTGAGTAAACACAGTTATTGAGCACTGACGTCCACCGATCTTTAGCTCATAGTTAGATGAAAAGGCTCAGTAGTTCTGTGATTCGAACCTGCAACTTTTTTGCCACAAGGCTTCAGCAAGCCTCTGTACCAAACAATAGTGTTTAAAAAAATGAAAATATGTGAGAAGCTGTGGTGGAAGCACGTTTGCCAGAGCTCATTAGCGCGGACACGCTAGCACAGCTCGGGTGTTCTGACGGCAGGACAGAAACAGCACATGTGGAAATGGACTTTGATGAGCCTCCCGTTTTTCCAGCGTCTATTTATGTAAAGAATAAGAGCGATGACTGAAATGTTCACCTCCGAGTGAACTGAAGGATGTCAGCTTGGGCAGCTTGGGCACAGTGGGAATGGAAAACAGATCCAGGGAATTTGAAAGAGATCGCCTCTTGTTCAGCTGGAAATGGAAATGTGCAGCAAAACAACAACAATCAAGAGCAGCTCCGTTCGCACTCATGATTCCTCTGCTCCGTCTTGCCAGAAGGCATTTTTCAATCCTCAGCTGGAAGAACATTTTCTAGCTGACTGAAACTGAGCTTTCTGGACAACAGATCGGTTGCTGTGTTTGATGTCGGCGTCGGCGTGCTGTTCATCGGCTGCTGATCGTGTTGCGCTGCTGGAATGTCGGCGAGCCTGAAATGGGTTTTTCAAATTCATCCTGAAGTGCTGTAGGAATTGCAGCGCAGGTGTCAATCAAGTGGACTCTCAGCCGGATGTAGCGTTTTCCTGTTTTAAATTGGATAAATAATAAAAGTGAGAGTCAGTTTTGGAGTTTCATCACAGTGTCGTATTCTAGAAAGAAACGATTGTAACCTTTCTTTAGGCTGTAAAGTACAGCAAGACGAGGAGGATCAGCGCCTCCTACTGACGAAGACAAGGCTATAAGCAAAAAAAAATCTAGAAAAGACAATGACAATTTTTTTTGTTTTCATCTACGAATAAGAAGGAGACGGAAATATCCGTCAGAGATCAAATCAAACTGAACTCACGGGGTCAATAGACGCCTTGTAAGAAACATAAACAGACTTGTATAGTGAAACATTGTCGTCTAATTTAGCAGGAGATTCCAGTTTTTCATTTTAAGTCGGATCAAGTAGCGTTGTGGTTTGCTCTTCAGTCCGCAGCAGGAAACCTCACTGCTGTTTTGCAGTCGTGTATGCTGCTTGTTGCCAGTGTTTGCAGGGGGCGGAGCCTCTCCCATTGAGAATTGGCGTTCGTACTTGTATAACGAACAAACAAAGGGTGCTACGATGGATATTTAAAAAGTTCAAAATATGTCTACTTCTAAACTATAATGCGAATGATTGACAATGATGTTAGAGTAACATCTGTATTGATCTTGTGTGTGATCCGGCATAAATTCACCTTCACTTAAACAGAAACAACAGACGCTGCATTGGTTATTTATATTTCAGTCAGATTTTTAGGACTGCGACTTGACTATTTTCATAGCTGACTATTGTCTGACAATCCGTAATGACTAGTCGACAAGTCCATTTGTCTGGGTATAATTTCCGTTGCAAAACCTTCTCAAACTTTCAAGGTTTTGGTCACAGTGATCCGGGAGCCCCAGCCATTGCTCCTCTTACTGTGGCCTGTGCTTACTTGCAGATACATAGAAAAGACAGTGATGATGTCATGGCTTGTCAACTACTAGTCAGTTGATGTTTCTGTGATTTATTTACGTACTCTTTACTGTAAACATATTAAGAACAAGATCATCTATAGCTTATTACTAGCCAAAATGTGACTAGAAAATCACACAAATGTTTGTGTTTTACTAAAAAGGCTGAGTTAAAAAGGCACTAAGAGAGCGCAAACCTCCAACACAAACTTCCACTGACGTGTCCTTCAAAAATATCCTGCATCCAAAATAGTCATCTGGCTCAAATGCTAAAAATATTCTCCCACTGTTAAAGAATTCCTGAAAAATTTCTGGATCCAAACGGTCCTCAAAATTCTGTCCTGAACTTAACTTGCAAGTTCATTTGAACATTTGAACACAGCGTCCTTGGTGGAGGTTATACTATAAAAATAGAAAAAAATAAAATTGAACAGAAAGTCATTTGGATTGTGGCGCCATTTATATTCGACCAAATTTCACAAGAAGGGTTGGCTGAGTTTAGTCCAAATATTAGCGATGGCTTCACATTCCAACCCTTGTTGAGGTTGACGGCGCCAAGTACATGACATCGATTGAGAATCAGTTATGGAATCACTCTGAGTGAAACAGAGCTGAGCCAGAAGCTCTACTGTTTTGTGAGGTGCTGACTGTCACAGAGCGGTTCAGCTCACCTGGAAGAAGCAAGTCTGGTCGAGTGAGTCATCTGTGAATGAGCTGTATAGTGGAAGAGGCTGTGAAGCTTCCTGTGAGTTTTCATTGTAGCAGATCTCATTTGAAGGCTGGAGCTTTCATCTGCCAATCACCCGCGAAGATTAGAAGGCGCTGAAGGTTGGCGGGTCGACCGTGTCCTCGTGGTCTTCAGGGCCGCGCTGGAGCAAACTTCAGGGTTGACGTGAGGACGCGCCTCTTCATCTGGGCTGCAGATTTGTGAGATAGCTGGCGGAATCACACAATCCTTTCATTAATGCAAGGTCCCATTTTTCTCCCTCACGCACGAGCTGAATTATGAATGCGCCGATATTTGTTTACTCAGTGTTGGACGGTGGGAGACGTGCATTATTCATCTGCTGTGACAGGAGACGGCAGACCGGGGCTCCGTCACGGGAAAACATTCAGAAGGACGACACTGAATTATCGACGGACGCTCGATATGATGGTTTCCAGAGGATTGATCTGGAAATGAGCCGCTGGGCGGTTTTTGCTGAGGGTCGTGTTTGTCACTGATCCGCGGGTTCGATTCCCGTGTATCAACATGCCAGGCAGGACTCCTGCAGCTAACTAGATTTCCTTCTGCTTCCTCCTCTGCAGTCCTGAGGGATGACTTTCGGCAGGCGCCCAGCGACTTGGTGGTGGCCGCCGGAGAGCCCGCCATCTTGGAGTGCATCCCTCCCCGCGGTCACCCGGAACCCACCGTCTTCTGGAAGCGCAACAACGCCAGAGTCAGCACCAAAGACGAGCGCATCACTGTGAGTTTCAGCCAAATATGACCAGGCTACAATGCTAGTATCCATGAATGAGCTGGAACTGAAAATAGTTGTCATGGAAACATCCATGAGCAGCAGCCTGAACGGATGGAAAACTGAAGTTGTTCTGCGCACTGTCCAAGCTGTGACTCTTGCTGTGGCACTATTTCTTTGTCCTCGCAGCCACTTAAAAGGAGCCTGTCAGGTGGCTCACCTCATCTCACACCTTCAGCCTCCAGTCTGAAAGCCCTCAGTCCCACTGTCAGATACTTTTTCAATGGAAACTTCTAATGCAGGTGTAGATGCCAGCGGGAGCAAACGCTCGGACGCTGGCGACGCAGCCTGAAACACTGAGCTCTATTTTCCCAGCCTTTGAAGTTCGCGAGCAGCAGCGGCAGGAATTACCACATGTGAAAGAGGAGCCCGAATGCAACTCCGAGCTGGTGCTCTGGTTTCCTCCCACAAAAACTTGCTGAGGTTAACTGGTGACTGCGAATGTATATGTTTAAATTAGGGGCAGTTTAATGATATAACAATATTTGCCACAAGGAGCCACATATTTCAATTTGAATGAATTTGGTATATTACTGGTATATTTGGTATATTACTGAATGTTGGACCCATACATACATTTAAACAACAAAATATTTTGCATCAGTTTGACAACAGCACAATAAATCACGACGGTGGCTATATTCAAGTTTTTATATCACTTTATTTAAACTAAAGCTCTTTTAATGTCTTGAAAATATTTGTATAAGAATTTCTATTTTATAAGAATTTCAAGTCCATTCAGAGCAGTGGAAACCCTGGCCATTGTGTAGTGAAAAACCTCCCTGAACAAAAGCAAACAGATGCTTTTGTTTGCTTTTGTTCAGGGATTCCTCCATGTTTGTTGTTGTTGTTATCATCCTAGCTGCCACGTGCATCAGTGTGATCAGTGCTCCTGCACTTACAAAGGTTCCCTGTTGACTGGAGAGCAAAGTGTTCGCCGCTCCATGAAGTATGATATTTAGTTGACCGTAAAAGAAAAGCCATGATCGCACTGCTGTGTAGCGATTGGTAGAATTGGTTTTCCAGCCTCATGAACCCTTGTTCCTCCTCTCTGAGATGATTCCTCCTCTGCTTGTCTTCAGCTGCGTGGTGGGAAACTCATGATCACTCACACCAGAAAAAGTGACGCCGGCATGTACGTGTGTGTGGGCACCAACATGGTGGGGGAGCGAGACAGTGATCCTGCCGAACTGGTGGTCTACGGTGAGTGGGACGCCGCCCGTTCTTCTGAGTGTGAGAGAACAACTCTGTGTTTGTGTCCCGGCAGAGCGTCCGGTTTTGGTGAGGCGGCCCGTCAACCAGGTCGTCATGGAGGAGGAGACTGTGGACTTCCTGTGCGAGGTCCACGGTGACCCCGCCCCCACCGTGCGATGGCGGAGAGAAGACGGCGAGCTCCCTCGCGGGAGGTGAGACACAGACCATCAGATAAATGTCTAGTTGAAAAGAAAAAAAAAGTCTGAAGCAGAGATGCAGCTCTCCTTCTTCTGGGTTAATAACATGTGTGACCCAGAAACATGTGGAGTAATTGTTCATTAATTCATGTGTCTCCATCAGTCGCTTAATATAAATGGAAGCCAGAGTGGATTCATTAGGTGCAGAAAGCTCTGGTGGCCACTTTCATCTCAGAATTTGGCGACAAGTACAAGTGGATTGGCTGTTTAAATCACATCTGAAACAGTAATATAGCGGAACAAATGTCCCTGTCCCGAGTGAGGAACCTCCACTGGTCTGTCAAATCTGGCTGTCCACATCTTAGAAGCCCAGAATTGAACGGCAGAATAAGACACTGAACATTATGACCACCGTCTTCTAATCTGAATCGCTCGCTCAACCTCGCCGAATAATACGTTGGGTTCAGTTTCAGTTTTTTGGATAATGTTGTTTAATACTTCGGTTTCCTCGGTTGAACTGTCGGTGAAGTTCATGACAATAAATGAGTTTTCATGACAACAAATATATCAGTAGACTGTTGCACTTGCAGTATCCCAATATATTAGGGATGCTGCGATCAGGGTTTTTGCTGCCGATCACCGATACCAATCTTCTGTGGACATGATGTGGAAACTTGAACCATTAAATCATTTTAGTTCAGACACGTTTTTATATACCTCTTCAAGGAGGCAAATTGCAGAAAGAACTATTATGTCAAAAGGACACAACTGAAAAACATTTGATTTGATGTGAGACGTTGCAGTTTGGTGAGTTTCTTGACTCTCTGCTGTGTCTGTGAAATATTTACATACTGGCCGCGGGACGCAGAGACAGAGAGCACATTTATGGAAGTTTCCATTCTGGAAGTTTTTTAAAGTTCCAGATTCAGACTCCAAAACGGCGACGGATCCAGTCATTTCCGTCTCGGCGTAAACAACACCTGAGATAGACTGGTCATCAGGCTCGGTGAAATAAATCATTATTTCTTGGTCTATTAGCTTAGCATTCCGAATATCATGCTTGGACTGGCGGGTGTTGCTAAGCATTAGCTGTGTTAACAGCCTGCTACTGAGTAACCAGCGATCTCACTTTCATGAGCCCAGAAAACTCACTGTGCTCCGTCAAGTGCTGGCGCTTTAAATGGCGTGTTTAATTTGAAGGCGCTTCGCTGCACAGCACTGTCCTGTGCATGTGCTGCTGGATGCAAACTTTACATGACAGATAGAAAGAACCTCCACAGCAGACATGCTGCTGCCCAGTGAGCAGTGAGTAGAGAGGAGCGGACGCATCACAACCAGTGGGGCTTCATCAGAGCGCCGGCTCGGTGACCGATCGATTGGAGCATCCCTACAATATGTCGCAATGTATCGTATCATCACTGCTGTATCCTGTATATTGCGTGCCAATGTGCAGCCCTTATTATCAACTATATGAAACGGTTATGTGGGTCATATATGACGGGCCTTGAGTTGGACCGAGCGGAGTTTGTTTGTGTGGAGCGGCGAAGACGATCAGACTCGGAGGAAGTGAATCGGTTAATGGCTGAGCAGCATGGAAAAGTAAAAGAGGTTCTAACATGTTTAATCTGCCGTGTTACTCTCGCTGACCCTGCTATTAAGACGGATTTGTCCACTTCGGCAGAAACAAAACACATTAGCGGCGGCGCTCACAACACGGCCGTTGTGTTTCACGTTTCATAGATTTGTGTTTAACGCTGGGATGAGTGACGTTCATTCAGTTCATTGAAAGTGCTTATTTGAAAGATTCTTTTTCATCTCTTGGCGCTGACTAAAACATATCCGTGGATTTAAGGAAAGGGTTTTCCAGCCGCCACATCAAATGCAAACGCAGACACTGGAAGGTCCCACTTATTTCCAGATAATGTCACTTCATCACAGGAAAAAAATAAAAAAAGTCCCTCACAAGCGGCTGATAGACAGGAAAAGAAATGACATTTTCTTTCGCCCGCAAGTGATTCTTGTTTGGCTTTATGTAGATCAGATTAGCGGCGGCGGCGGCAGATAGCAATCTTCATCATTTATTTTCTCATTTCCAGGTTTGAGATCCGCAACGGCAACAGCCTGCGTTTGTTCCGTGTGAAGGAGCAGGATGAGGGGACGTACACCTGCACGTCTGAGAACAGCGTGGGCAAGACGGAGGCTTCAGCCATGCTGCAGGTCCACGGTAAGAGACTTCATGCATATTGCATACGGGCTGGAAAACCCAGCACACTGACTCTGGCATGCATAAGAAAGCTCCTGTAGCCGCCGCATGTTCATGCATAAGCTAGCAGCCGCCGCTCACATGACAGGGCCTCATACACAAACACGCTCTGCTTTCCTGCCCTGCTTTTCTGCCTGGTATCGGCCTGTCCAGCGGTGCTGCCAGGGGCTTATGCTAAACCGTATGGATTACGCCATTTGACAGATGTTTAGTTGACTTGTGCGTTTAACTCTGCGCCGCTGACTCGTCCCACTATTAATAAGACATGGCTCCTTCATCTCACTTGTCTCCCGCGTGTCCTCCCTCTCTCTATCTATCTAAATAGTCTGAGGCGCCGTCATACGCTAATGCTTTTATCAGTGTAAATGAAATCCAAACGGAGTCATTTTCATTCGCTCTGCCTCTGCTCTTACTTTTTTTTTTTGCTCTCCCCTCCACCGGTTTTGTTTTGTAGCTCGACGTTTCATCCGTCTCATTAATTTTCCATCTCTGTCTGTCATTTCCAAACCCCCATTATTATTCCGGTCGGCTCGCCCCAAAAGTTAAACGCCACAATTGTTCCACAGCGTTTTGCCCCTAATTGATGTTCCTACCTGCTTTTTTTTTGGCTTTATTTCAATCCCATATTTATGGTTTCACTCCCAGAATGTAGATTAGTATTGAACATTTGCTAATGTTTAAGTTAAATCAGATTAAGATCCATGGTTCCATAGTCGTGTTTTCACCGAATTTCTGTTTAAACGTGATCTCAAAGGTTTTTCGAGTGGGAAAATTGTATTGGAAATTTATTTAGAATTCCCAGTTTTCACTAATGCAAGACAGAACAAACATATCGCACTAAACTCCCCCAAAGAAAAGGAAAAAGTGCACTCCACACAAAATAGTAAATAAAGCATGATCCTTTCAAACATTTGTAAATTATGTTTCAGCAGGAACATTACAGTCCAGTTGTCATTGCGCTGTAATATACATCAAAAATGGCTGCCAAATCCGATTATACGTTTCAGTTCCACCTGTTAAAGCATAGCAAATATTCTCCATGTAAAGGCTGTTTGAAAATTCCATTAGCCATGTATCAGAGCGAGGTGGAACTTCTTTATTCTAGTGCTGCAGAATTGTCTTTTTTTTGCGAGAACCATGCCATATAAAATTGCCATTCTTTCTTGTGAGCGACCCAAAATATCTGTTCCAGGATTAGGAGATAAATCTCTACTCAAAACCTCAGAGTAAATCTGAACGATTTCTTCCCAGTACAGAAAAATAACATATGACCCAAAGTTCCCTCAGAGTGTTTGCATGTGATACATATTGGAGATGTGGATGGGTAAAATGAGTGGAGCTTCACTCTGGAGTAATGAAGCCTGTGTACTACCTTATATTGGATCAACTGGTAGAGTTCACTGAACAACAGTGGATGTTGCGTAGGCATTTAGACCCAGACTCTGCTGTTCATTCTCTTCCTATTTCACCTTCCCACGAGGCCCTGTGGTGGTCAGCACTCTCTGTCATAGAAGAGTCACAGAAGTTTACAAACAGTAATAATAACCAAACCTTTGTTGAAGGTTTGGTTATTATTATCAAGTTCTTCAAGGAGAGAGTAAACTCTAAAATGTGAAAAATTACTTTGAACAAAATTCCTGATTTGTAAGAAACGGAAAAACACTTATAACCTTCTCATTTTGAAATATATTTAATTTTGCTTCTAATAGAGAAATAGAGAGATTTTAACATAGATGTGTGAAAAATTATTTCACTAAGCAGATAATACCTTCATTTATGAAATATTACATGGTGAAGGACAACAATAAGTTGTTTTGGGAAAAAAATCTTAAAAAGACTTCAGATGTTGCAGACATTTCATAATACTGAAAAAAAAAAGAAAGTGAAAGTAAAGTTTCTCAGGAATATTAATATTCAATAAAAGATTAAATAGCTGTGAATCAGACATATTTCAGTCAAAAACTGATGCAGAAAACTTTAGCATCATGAACAAATGTAATGTAATCTTTATATTTAAGATATAGATTTAACAATACGCTAATAAATATATGTATTTCTTGCATTTGGCGGGTACATTTTGTTATTAAAAATAACAAGGAGGAGGAAGGAGTTATTTTAATAGCAAAAACAAATAAGTAATAATAATAACCCAGGATTCCTTTTTTAAAACAATAATATTTTATTTATTTTTTATATTTCAAATTTATTTATTTATTTATTTTTACGGCGACTGAATAATAGTAATGGCTCAGACAGTTTGGGTTCATAACCTCCTTGCTATGAGTTTAAAAGTCAAGTTAAAAGTTTAAAAAGAGCTTGAAGTTAAAGGGTTAATTATTTTTTATATTTTTTCAAATTATATTTTTTATTTTTATATGACTTATGCTATAGCTACAATCTGAAGGGCGATAACTGAGGAAATAATGTGTTAAGATTGTGTTTTTTTTAAAGGTGAATACTGTGAATATTGTAAGGTTTACGTTAAGAAACAAACATTTGCACCTGCCGTTTGGATCAAACAGACCCACGACAGTGGATGACGTAGGTCTCCAGTGAACTGAGCCAAATATGTGTTTGCACGCTGCTCTGTGAGCGAGAGCCTGAGCTCTTCAGAGATTTGGTGGAGCGCTTGAATCCAGGCCGGTGAAGCTTTTGCGTGCAGCCGTGAAAGTGTGGCCATTATTCAGACGGGGGGGTCAGTGTAGCACTTTGACCTCCAACTAGAAATCTCCATCGCTGCCACGACACTTTCAGCTGATGTGATGAGAAACGCGAACACTCTGGGATGTGCTGCCGCGTGTTTCAAGCAAAACAGGATGAAAAAGATTGGAGGGTCAAAGGAGACGTTCAGGATCTGATCTGCTGGTGCTAATTACGCGGGCTGCTCAAGGTCTGAATGCTAATGGCGCCGTTGCTTCTCCAGTGCCGCCTCAGATTGCCACCAAGCCGCGGGACCAGATTGCCACCCAGGGAAGGAGCGTCACCTTCCAGTGCGGCACCACAGGAAACCCTCCGCCTGCCATCTTCTGGCAGAAAGAGGGCAGCCAGGTGAGAGGAACGCTCTGATCAGAAAGAACATCCAGCTACTGTTGGAACATCCAAGTCCCGCTACTGCTGTTACTGCACCTGCTGCCAGAGTTGACATGGCACTTCGAAACGCTGCAACAAACTCTGACAGTAAACCAACTCAAAACCACGGAGGATACTTTTTAAAATCGTATGATGATTTGTCGATGTTTTTGGGATGAAGGAGCAGTTCAAAGGTCAGGAAGATTTGTCGGATCTCACGCACCAGTTTTATAAACTGCTTAATAAACTGCATATTACAAGGTAGGTGAAGTAGAGCTAGGCCTTTAAGGGTTCATGTGCTAACTGTGGGTTTCTGAACCTTTGATTCTCAGAGCACACCTTGTAACAGGCCATAGCCTTTAGGTTTACCATAAAAAAAAAAACTTTAAATAATCATTTTATAATAAATAATTGACAAAATTAAAATAATAATAATACAAAATAATACATTTTGTTCTATAACACTGAAGTTGGATTTACTTATCATGTTGTAGAAAAAAATATTAAATTTAATGTGAAAAAAAATCACCTTTTTAAAAATGAGTGTAGCAATGTTTTCATGAACAGGAAATAATAATTGGGAAATTATTGCAAAAGTCAATAAGTTAAATATTAACAATTGACAAAAATCAATACTAGATGAATGAATGTTGGAAAAAAGAAGTGAAGAAAAAGATTATCAAACAAACAAACTCATGGTTTATGAGCACACCTAGTAACAGGCCATATTTCGCTTGTATGAATTGAAATGTGGGTTTTGAGCCCAGTTTTCCCTCGACAAACCTGGTAAGCTCATTGGTTCTTGGTTGGAGAACCTGAGCAGACGCGTGGTTTCTCTGCTGCTGTGACACTGACGCTGCATTCAAAGCCAGTAGTTTTCTGAAGGTGCGTGAATGATGCACCCCCCTGCTCCGGTTCCCCCCCGTCAGATCTGAAGAGCACCACACAAGAGTCAGTGTTGATGCCGAACCTTGCGCTGGTCAGTTTTCCAGGAAGCGCACCCTTGAACTGTCATCCATCTGAGGTCCTCAGTGCAGCCCAGACAACTCCATGCCTCCGTCCCTCAGTCACAGATCCATTATCAAACACTCCTCTGAAGGACTTAATGAGACTCGCCTTGTGGGTCAGCTCACAGACCTTCTGCATCAAACAGACACGCTCATCCTTCTGGTGCAGCTCCAGTGCTGCCTGTGTGAAGCTGCCGACGCCCTCATGATGCCACTTCTGGCCCAGATTTTCATCCCTCAAAAAAAAAATCACATTGATTTAAATGCAATCTATGTAATAAATTAAAATATAAATATGTCAAATATATACAAATTATTTCCTATTTGTGTTTATTTTCCTGTATACATTTTACCACTAACATGTTATTGCTAACAATGTGAATATACAAAAATCTATGAAACCTCAGTTAAAATAATAAAAAACCTTGTATGTTTTGGAAAATAGTAGAATATTATTCTCATAAGTGACTAGTCAAAATTTACTTGTGAATTTTTCAAAATACCACTCTTCTTCTCTTCTACTGCATTTTGAATTACTGCATTTTGGAAATATTCTTTATAATATTTTATAAACGCATTATTCTTTTTTCTATGTTATTGGACTAGAAAAAGAAATGTGAAATAATATTTCAAGTTTTTTTCAATAATTCTACTTAAGTGAAATCAATTTTGCCAAATTATATAACAGTAGTAAGTAATTATAATATTTCTGTATACTATTTTTATTTTTCTTTGCTTGTGACATGTAAATGAATGGCTGTGGCTCTCACTCAGGAGTCGTTGGATCCGAGTGGAGACTCGCTCATGTGTGAGTGTGAAACCTTTTCACACAGTCTGAGGTGTAATAAAGACATGATGGGATGGAGGAGGAAGTGTGGGGGGCAGGAAGACACCAGGTGTGGGCGGTGCTTCTCCAGGCCAGACCTGCAGAGAAGCTGTGTCCCGGTTTCACTCCGTCTGTTGTTAGAGAGCAGGAAGTTTGCAACAGATTTGCCGCCTGCGGAATATTTCCAACAATGTATTTTAAGGATTACATGCCTTATGACCCACCTCCCCTCCCACTATCTCTCCCCCCCCCACTGAAGTTTAAGCCTCTTACAGGAATGAAATGGATGAAAGATGGATTGATGTGCATTCTGTCCCTTTTTGTTCACATTGATGTCACTTTCAAGAGCTGCGGAGAGAAGCTGTAAACATCTGCCGGGGGAAACCTTCCATTCCGCCTCAGCGTCCTCAGCCCTTTGCTGCCTCGCTTTTCACAAAGAAACTGTTCGCTGTGAAATCATGTGTTTAACGCAAAGTGCAAGAGTTGTGAGACCCGACAGATGTTTGTAGAGTCACTTTGATGCATCGTCTTTCTTCAAGCCTTTATGTTTAGCAAAAAAAAAAAAATGTATTACAAACTTTAAATAATATTTTTTGGGGGAAAAAAATCCAAAATAAATAATTGGGACGCACAGAAAAAACACAGTAAAAATAAATAAATAAATAAATAAATAATAATAATAATAAAATTTGTTTTGTTCCATAACACTGAGATTGGATTTACTTAAAAATAAAAATAAATAAAAAAATAGACAAAAATAGACAAAAATATAAATTTAATGTGAAAAAAAACGCCTTTTTAAAAATTAAGGTAGTTATGTTTCTATGAACAGGAAATAATAATACGGAAATTATTGCAAAAATAAGTTAAATATTAACAATTGACAAAAATAAATCAATATTTTAATAAATTCGTTTCTAATAAATGTTTTTTTTAATGAAGTGAATATAATAATAATATTTATAATTATTAAATGAGTACAATTTTGTGTAACTAAATAATAGAATGGATAATCTTAGAGTTCAATATTTAACGTATCAATACAATTGTGATTAAAAGTGAAGTGAGACATTCTAACCGTTACAGTCATGTCTTTAAATGACTGTGAGCCAGCCAAGTTCTGGTCGACTAACCTGCCTGAAGGTTGAGCTCCTGTAAATCTTGCGTTTCCTGGCCCGAGTCCTCGGCCTCTTGACCTTTGGCGCAGTAAACAGGAATAATGAATCCGAAGCAGAGTCAGCTCTCATCTCACCCAGCTTTCCTCTGATCGCCTTCTCAGATGTTGCTGTTTCCCGGGCAACCGCCATCACAGTCTGGCCGCTACTCCGTCTCCATGAGTGGCGAGCTCACCATCGCTGACGTCCACCCCGAGGACTCGGGTTTCTACATCTGCCAGGCCATCAGTGTGGCCGGCAGCGTGCTGACCAAGGCGCTGCTGGAGGTGGAGGGAGGTGCGTGATCTAACAAGAGCTGGTCAAGTGAAATATTTCAGTTTTTTATATACACAATGTGACCCATATCGTCGAGCCCTGGCTTCTGCTGCTGCTTCTGTGTGAGGATCCACTTCTCTGGTCAGGTCCTTCAGGCAGGATTCCACCCATCATTCGTCAGGGCCCAGCCAACCAGACGGTATCTGCGGGTACAACGGTGCAGCTGCACTGCCGTGTAATCGGCGGACCCTCCATCAGGATTTCCTGGGAGAAGGACGGAGAGAGAGTCCAGGAAAACAGGCCTCGCCTGACCTTGGTGGAGAACGGCACTTTAGAAATCAAAGATGTGACGGTGAGTCGGCTCTTCTCCAGCGTGTGAACGTTCTCTGCTCTGAATCAGTTTGTGTTTGGCGATGAAGCAGGCTGCTGGTGCCCAGTTCACTCGCACACATTTAAATATTCACATTGTGTTTCTATAGTGACTGGTCCGAAACATTCCATGAAGACAATCACGTATTTTGCTCAGTGTGTGTTGACGCTTACTTCAGTTTGAGGATGTGGAAGAGTCTCAGCATTTAGCTCCTGCTGCAGGGAAGGGTGGAGTGATGGAAGCTCCTAAGGGTTATGAAAGATGAGGGTTTAGCGCAGGTTGGAGGTCCAAGATAAACCTTATATTTAGTCCTCCAGAGGGCGCTTTTTCACTGTGTTTGCAGCTGGATCACTTTATAAGTTGGTCGCTAGCGCACGAATACAAGTAACGTTCTGTCAGTCAGAAGCGATTGGTTTGCATGTTAGGTGAATGTAGAGACTGTTGTGCTACAATATGGCTTTGGTAGCAAGGTGGCTGACCTCCGGTGAGAAGTCGAGCAAAACAGAAGAGAAGCGAATCCATGACTCTCAGACTCTCACTCTGTTGTTACACCATTGAGATACGCGGGGAAGTCACTTTCATAACCAACGGTCTGAGGGTGCGAGGCGTGCGACAAGTCTCACTAAGTCGTGCTTGGTGTGAGGCACTGTGAGTGACACACGGGGCGCTTCATTTCTCCACCACCGTGGCCGACTGATCTTGAGCAGCTGTCTTTCATCTTAGCGTTCTGACATGAATGTTAGCTCCTGTGAGTTTCTGACCATGTGTGTGGGAGAGAAGCATCACTTCAGACAGCCGTTTTGGTTTCTTCTGTTCTGCGGAGGTGTCACCAAAAACGTCCTGCTCAGGCTGTAGCAGTATAAGATTAATTTCTGCCTCTGTGTCAGTGGACCCGAGGTCCATGTCACACGTCACACTTCAAGGCTAAATCCTGGACCCAAAACTGACCAAATCTTGTGTTGCGCGTTACTGAAGCAGAAGTTAGTCAAGGCAGCTGCGGTGGAGGTGGAGCCTCACGTGCTTCCACAGCACCTGGAGGTCGGACGGCGCGAGAGGACGCCGCCTTAATGAACTCATGACAGCTGATTAATCACCACGCTGACTTTTAATTAAACCCCCAGCCTGGGCTGTCGACTTCCTGGGCTATGGCTCTGCCTCTGCAGCGTGAGCTTCAGACTCGGAGCTTCACGCTCTGCTACAGTGCACCGGCCACAGAACAGAAGAGATGCATTAGTGTGGTGTCCAGGGAAGGAAGAAAGGAGGGAGTGGATACGGAGATGACTAAAAATATTTAGCCTGGCGCTGGCCTCCGCCCGCCGTCAATATTTCAGCGCGGGTCGATCTGAAGACGCTCACCTGCTCACACGCCGTCTGTCAGCCCCAGGTCAGCGCTGCAGCTGATGATCTCATATGGGCCCATGATGGTTCCGGCAGACTGGCACAGCAGCAGTGGAGCGTGCCGGCGTTCAGGTCGCTCTGTAAACAGAGGAGCGGAAGAGTCTGAGAGCTTCCAGGGAGAGGTGGAGGAGTTTCGTGTCCACACGGACAGGACTCGCCTCATCAGCTGCTTTCATCCAGAATTAAAATGTTTTTTTTTTAGGAGTCAGTTCCGTGTCAAAGCCGAGCACTGACTATCTGCTCCTTTGTAATCAGGAAATGTAGCTTCTGTTTGAAGCCCCCCGGCGTCGAAAAAAAAAAAAAACGGCCTCAACAAATATGATGAAGCCGCTGAAGATAAAGTCAGATTTGGTTCCTGGGAGATAGGCTGATGTGTGATATAGGAAGCAGAGTCTTATGAGATCAGTTTGACATTTTTAAACCGTAGCGTGTCCTGCGTTTTTCCAAAAGTCAATGCGGTATATTGCATTTTGCTATCTCAGAGTTCATTCAGACAGACTCTTAACGCTGAATTTCCTCCGTCAGGTTTCAGATTAAACCTGAATTTGAACTGGAATGGGAGGTTTGTGTAGCCGATATTGTGAAGCCTCACAAAGGGGGCAAAGAGAGAGACAACAACCCGTGGACCTCCTTGTTTTGGGGGCATTTATGAACTTGCTGTGGTCTGCTTTGATCTGTGTGGGTTGCATCAGAGAACTAGAGGGGGATCGAGGATTTAACACTGGGATAGCTGAAGATGGTGAGGAGCAGGTGTGATCGGTGGTCGGGCTGAAATCAAGTCCACAGTGTGATGTCAAGGAGCAGCAGAAGACCCTGAACTAGAAGGAAAAACATGGTACAAAAAGCTTGAACATGACTGAAGACAAAAACTACTTAGGTTAAGGCACATTTAGGAGGAAAAGGGTTCTGAAGTAACAACGTAAGAGTTCCAAGATCCAGGAGAAGAATGGCTGAATCACATTCTAGCCTCTTCTCCATGCACCAGACGCTTGTTTCAGGGCTTGTTGCAGACGGTCAAGAGTTCCCCGAAGTGCAGAGCAACATGAGCCAAAAGGAAATGAGAGGTAACAGTTTGATAGGCCAGCACATGCTGTGATGTCACGGGGTGGACACTGGCGTGTGCGCCACTTGATAAGCTGTTGTCATTTGCAGTTCAACACGTCCTCCTTCACGTTGCTCTCCTTGTTCCACTCTGCGATGCTGATCACATCCTTTGTTCAGTCATCTAAGTCAACTTCTCTCAGAAGCTCGGCGCTGCTTCCCGCGTTTGTTCTCCGAGCCGCCTCTCCTCATGTCTCAAATGTCGACTGCTGTTCAACAGGACTCCGACTCCGGCATGTACACGTGCGTTGTTTCCAGCGCCACAGGGGAGTCGAGCTGGAGTGGGCTGCTGACTGTCAGAGGTACTTTCACCAAAACTCTTCACACTTTGTCTTTCTGTTACACGCCACGCTGCGCCTCTCTCGGGCGATTCACCTCGGAGCTTCAGAATCTGCATTACACTTCCCTGCATTGTTCCCAAGCTTTCAGTTCTAACACGCCGACTCTTCTCGTTTGTTTGCCAACAGAGGACGGATACTCTTCAATATCCAGAGTTTCTGAGTTTATCCAGCTCCCAGGACCTCCACAGAAGCCGGTCGTGACCGAGGTGACCAAAAACACGGTCACACTCACCTGGCAGTCCAATCCACATGAGGGCGGAGCCGCTGTGACGTCTTACATCATCGAGGCCTTCAGGTGAGTGACGTGACGTGAAACCTTGACTCGCTGTGCTCAAATGAATATCAAGAATCAAATTCTGAAAAATTATTCGCCTCTTAGGACATTAACCATCTCTTAGCTGATGTTTTCGAATTTGCCCTTTGTCTAAATTTGTATTTTATGTCGGTTATTTTTGAGAAAATATACCATTAAATTATCACTTGGACATGATTTGACTTAAACAGGTGTGTTGCTCATCCATGTCCTGCTCTTATCGTGAACTTAAAAAAGGTAACATTTCACTATCATCAAACATCATTTAGCAACTATGTGTAAGATCGTGTTGCCATGTTGTTTTGTTTTTGCTGTGCAACAAATTGCTCCACAGATACAGTAAAGGATACAGTGGTTTAGCATGTAGCGCCAAGCCTCTTCTCTCAGGTCTCAAACCCACAACTTCCAACTAAATAGACATAGCTGCTCTCCAGTTAGTTTTTGACACAGTAAATAATAAATCTTCTGTCATATTTTTGTTTTTATAACCAACTACACAAAACACTGAATTAAATAAAGAACTGCTTATCTCTTTTATTTTTTACCATTTGAGTCAGAGTCATGACATATATCATCTTCGAAGGACTCAGGCACTCTCTGCGTATAGGATGCATTTCTCTGCGGCAGCTAGGAATTGGGTATTATGCTGACCTGAAAACGACTACTATGTGTACTTCTTCCGCTATATTTTTAACAGTATTCATGTTTGAGGTGAAATGTGTGGTGATATTACAGTAGGAGCAGTTCAATTGTTCCCCTCCCAGCACAGTTCCAGCCGCTCCACCTACTCATTGCGCTACAAGGTGTGAACTGAAGGTGGCGCTTTCTCTTCATACACAAAGCCAAGAGTGACTAGTGAAAGCTGGTTTCACACCAACTTAAGACACAAGCTAGAGCCACTGTAGATCTTAGGTACAGTTAGGGTGGTGAATTAAACCTTGGAAAGGTCGGCTTTTTGGAGGAAAAGTGTGTCAGTGGCCATGTACTTTCACTCTGGCTAAGAGTTGTCCTTTCATCCTAGTGATATAGATGAGACCAAGGCTGTGGGTCGTATTTTGACGACTTCTGAAAGGACTAATTTCAGCATCAGAGAGAAACTAATGTCTATTTTATTTGAAGTGAAAGTCTGAGTGTCGCTGCGTAACTTTAGTCTTTTCGAAGAAGTTTGTCCGGCGAGCGAGAGTGAAGACAATTATTTTTTTCCACGGTCAGATCAGCAGCTCTGTCCTTTCCCGGGGCGATGTTGGTGAGATGTGTGTGTGTTGGGGGAGGGGAGTGCGGAGGGAGCCAGAGCACCGCGGCAATACAGACACAAAAACACACAGAGAAAAGTCAGTGATGAGCCCAGAGTGGCAGACTCGCACACAGAGAGCTGATGAAAATCCACTGAATGTTGCACGCTCAACCGGCGAGAAATTGCCTGCAAGTGTTTGTGTTTCTCAGGCTACATCAAGACAAAAATATAACCTGTGCAACACCACGGCTCATATAAATACACCACCAAGTGTCGATGTATAAAGTAATGGGAAGTCGCACTCTTGCCAAATTGGTCGGGCAGATTTAAGGAGTTGGACATTTGGTGAGGGAGGCAGCGGAGGAGAGAGAGCTCTGATGGTGTGGAAATGGTTCTGCTGGTCGTAATTACCTCGCTGCTTCTGGAGGAAAACGTTAAATTGGGCTCATGCGTTGGATACGTCCTGCCCGTGCGGCTGTTATCACGCTCACTGCTCACATTTAGCTTGTCGTTTAACCGAGTAATTAATTTTGTCATTTTTCTACAGACTGACTTTAGGTTCTTCAGGGGCCCAGAGGATCCATGTGTCGCTCTGGTGTCTGCACACTCGCCGACTTTGCCGTCCTCTGTCGGAAAAGTTTTGTGCCTATTGACTGACAACGTTATCCTCCTGATCTGATAGGGAACTGCAGAATTTATCGACCGCTATATTTCACTGCCGCGCTCGCATTATTCGATTTGGAAGGCAGGAGTCTGCAAGCCGGAGGTCATGCAGGTCTTCCTACAACACCGCACCATCTCCATGTCGCTGTGAGAAAGAATTACTACACAAAAAAGTCCGATAACAAAAGGGATTCTTCAGCGCTCACCAAGCTGTGGGTGGAGGTCAAGCCACAAAGAAAAGGTTCCCAAACAAAGACACGTCATTCGCTCGACACCATCTACGTTGTTAAATGAATAGCGCGACGTCTCCAGCCTTCATGGTTCACAAGTCCTCCATTTGAATGGAGCTGAGACATGACAATGTTTGGAATGTGTGACTATTGAGGATGAGCGAGGTGTGTGAAGGTGGAGCAGGACTTACTGATGGGTATCGCATGTTAATCACATGTTAGTCGTGCGTCCTGTTCAGTGTTTGATTTCCTGGGTGAATTTGTGTCGCCACATACAGCTGCTGTGCCAGTGATAAGCACACAGTTCACTTGAAACACTTAGCTGCTCTACGCCAAAGTAGTAAAAGGAAGGGACTGACCTCTACAGGTGGGAAATTGGTTATTGGCCCAGATCTGAAGGTCCAGGGCTTCAATTCCAGGTCCATCCATGTTGCTCGGGAGGACCTCTGGTGAGGTGCTCTACAGTCCGCAGGACATTATTGAAGGAGCGACGTCCAGTTTTAGCCTTTTACTTGTGGCTACAACCGTGTCCTCCGATTCACTCGACAGTCGAGGAGGCGACTGCTCATCGTGACCTGGCTACCTGGTTGACTTTGTCCTAAAACAGATATGAGGTTGGTGTTTGTTATGTTGCAGGAGCAGGACACCTTCAGGAATCATGTAAACTCGCGTGTAGACAATATAGAACACGTTACAATAAACTGCATTCTTCTGGTGCGAAGATTGGACTCAAATTGCCCAATTGATGTGAATTTCCGACACATTCTTTACACTGACCATGGCAATAAATTTGATTCTGATTCTGAGAAAACCCTCATGAATGGTTCCTTCTGGGGGACTGATATGACCACTGGCGGTCACCAACCCTGTCACATGATCTGCTCGAACATGTCGCCTCTTGTCTCATCGTCTGCAGGCTGACAGACCCGTTTATGAAAATCCAAACTAAGTGGATTAGATATCAGGGTTTCCTCCCGCCGCGCGCTGTTATCAGGATATCAAGGCTGGGGCGCGAGCAAACCCATTACCTCCTTCTGGTCCGATAAGACAATAATGAAACTCTCCAGATAATGGGGAGGATCTCAATTGGAAGATGGAAACGTCAGGGCGGGATAATTGTCTTGAACTTCCCGCGTGACCCTCTGTAATGATTTTAGAAGCTCGATGGTTCACATTGACATGTTGTCTCGCTCTTAAGAGTTTGGCTTTAACGGCTGATTCCCTCCCGCAGCCAGTCGGTGGGCAGCACCTGGCAGACAGTGGCCGACCAGGTCCGACACGAGAAGCACACGGTGCTGGGGCTCTACCCCAACACTGTGTACCTCTTCATCGTCCGGGCGGTCAACTCGTACGGCCTCAGCGACCCCAGCCCCATCTCCGAGCCGGTCAGGACTCAGGGTGAGTTACATAAGCCCAGATCTTCCCTGCTCATTCCCTCCATCGGCCTCAATAATCTCTCTTTTAGTTGCTATTTTTAGCTGGATGTGGCTCTGCAGCTGAGCTCATGAGGCTCAAGTGCAGTGTTTTTTTCGAGTCCACCTGCGCAGACTGGAGAATCATGAGTTTGTGCGTCTTGTTCAAGTCAAAGGTCCCCTATCATCAGCTCATGTCAGGGCCTTTCAAATCATGGCCGGACCCCATAGGAGCACTTCAATTTCTTTCAGTAAAACCACTCTGAGACTCTTCACTTCTGTGCAGCAGAAGTGGATGGTCTCTTAATACGCTGGGGTCACCACGGCCCCCTTCATGTGAAACTGAAAGTTCTCCTGAATGTCAAAACTACTTGTGAGTCAGAATCCTCAATAAATTAAAGAATAATAACCTGAATACCAGGAAAATACTTGATATAATATGAGGGCTTGAAGAGACCAATGAAATCCAGATCACCCAGGATGTTTGGTCAATTGTGACTTTTAGCTTCCCGACATGAAGGAAATCTTGTCGGTCCACCAGGGTTTGTGATCACAGATCACACTGTTCTGAGCTGGTCAGATGAGGTTTCTTATATATAAACTAGTTCACCTTCACATTAAACTGGTGAGCTTTGCCTCCTGGCAACTGATCGATGCTTTCTAAATGAACTTGTGTGTTTCATGGAGTAAACATAGAACAAGAATTGGATCTTCAAATGTCGACTGCATCACAAAACAAGGACAGACGTGGCGTATTTTTCTGAGGTTACTTTGATGCGACTCTCTCACCTGGATTCTTTCCGGTGTGTGTTGCAGACGGCAGTCCGACCGAGCAGGGCCTGGACCACAGGCAGGTGCAGAGAGATTTAGGAGAGGTGTCCGTCTACATGCAGAAGCCCGTGGTGCTGTCTCCATCCAGCGCCAGGATTTCTTGGACGGTGAGTGAAACAATTTGGCGCTCGGCTGCGAGTGAAGGTCGCCCAGCTGCACGGCGATTCCCAGGGCTCCTTCAAACTTTCTCTCACTCAAGATGAAACGTGTCCTGCAGGTCGCCCGTCAGTCGCGCTACATCCAAGGCTACCGCGTGTTTTACCGGACGATCGGAAACTCCTGGTTGGTCAAGGACGTGGAGGCGACGTCGGACCACACCACCGTCCTCTCGGATCTCCTCAGCCACACGGAGTATGAGGTCAAAATACGACCTTACTTCAACGAGCTGCAAGGTCACGACAGCCTCATGGTTCTGCTGCACACTCCTGAAGAAGGTAGCTAAACCTCCAATAGAAGCTATTCTCTTATAAAAGGACCTAGATGTTACTATAGCGACAGTGCATATGGTATAGACATCTCATGAAGGATGAAGTTCTCCACAGACTGTTGGCATCCGAGTGTTTCAGCAGGAAATATGAGAAGTTTCTCCAACTCAGTGAGCGCAACAAAAACTCACCTTGAAATGTAACGGCGATAATAGAGGCGGACGAAACCACGCACGCTGGTTTAATTTCACACTCTCCAGAGCCATTGAGAGTAAAAATGTCACGTCTATAATCCAGTGTGTCAGTGATGAGCCGCAACACTACCTCAGAGAGATTCTTCAAAATTAAAAGTAGTCAAATATAAATGGAAAACGTCCAAGATCACAGCACCACGTGTCTCGCCCCGTCAGCGCTCAGCTCGGCGCCGCAGGCCGTGTCGGTGGTGCAGCTCACCAACACCTCCAGCATCAGCGTCTCATGGGAGCCACCGCAGCAGAATGTCCAGCACGGCGCCGTCCAGGAGTATAAGGTGAGCGTGTTTGATCACCGTGGAAAACCCACGTGTCCCGTCGCCTGATATTAAAATCCTGCATTAGTCACGCTGAGCCGCCTTTTATTGGCTGCCAATCCTTGCACTGATGCTGAAAACGGACTGTTCCCGTCATATCTGTTTGCTCATCGATGTTTGTTTGCCTCTCTGCGCGAACATGCCGCCGATTACTAATTTTCAAGCTGCTATTCCAAGAACTGCAAAACAAAAACAGCCAGTTGGAACACAGACTTTCTTACTTACCGCCATCTGCGCCCGAAAAGTTACCACACCACTGCACTGTCGGCTGATCTGTTGAAGTTGCACCTCCTCTTATTGTGGCTAAATTATCACTCCTGCTTTGAAAGCGCTCGGACGCAAGTGTTTGTCCATAATTCTCAGGCTACATCCAGTGTGAGGAAAGATGTTGACAGAAGAGCCGTGAAAACTCACGCTGACCTCAGCCTCCAACATCTGTCCTGCAGCCCTCATGGGTTCCACCTTCTAAACCCGTCTCAGCATCATCACACCTGCAAACACAGAGTTTAACATCAGCGCAGTGAGACATGATGGATCAGACACTAACTTGAAAAAGTCCAAGATTTATTTCCTGAATTTTTTTGCGTTCACTAGCAGCATTTTTTATCCATAAAAGCGAATGGTATTTTAAAGATCTTATGTAGAATCGGACTTTAAATGTTCCACCTGCTTCAGTGCTGAAAGAAAAAAACTTAAAGAGCAAGTATTTATTTGAAATCTAACTCTTGACGTTCCAGTTTGATGACAGTTTGTTATCAACTGTTATGACAAAGAAATAACCTGAAAAGGTTACTATGAATATACTTTTTATTAATACAATTCTGTACGAATAAATCTGATAAATTGACACTTTTGAAAGATTTTTTTTTCCTTGGGGATGGCTGTTTGTGTTGAAACATCCGAGCCATTTTATTTATCGTCAGATGTGAGGTAGACTTTAGGGTTATCGCCTTGTCCTCCCAAAACTATAACTAAACATTACTGTATTTTTATACAGTAATGCTAATGTTATTTCATAACAACACACAAGTCACCCAAAAAAGTTTTTAGATGTAAAAAAAAAAAATGAATGAATGCATTAAAAATTTGAATGTTCATGTCTTTTTCATAAATACAGTGGTACGTGAATTTGAAAAAAATCATAGTTGACAGTTTAAAAGGTGTGTTAAACTATATATTGTTTCATGTTTTATAATAGTGTATTTTATTGAACTATCATTTATTTGATCCTTCTTCATGAATGTAATAATAATCCAGTAATCCCTAGAAAGTATGAAAAAAAAAATCAATTTGGAGTTTGGAGGAAGTTGCCATTTGAGCTGCAGGAAATGGCACAAGTTGATGAAAAAAGAAAGTTGTCCCACAGTAGAAACTGACCAAAAATGTCCGTAATGTCTTAAAAATGGACTTCTGGTTTTGTCGTTAGCTGAAGATAAAAACAAAACAAACAAAAAAAGATTGTTGCAGGTCAGACATGGTTGCAGCGCCACGCTCCAACAATTCGGCCCCATCAATATTCAAACGTTAACTGGGCTTGTCATGCTGCCATCAGGTCTGGTGTGTGGGCAGCGATGTGCATCAGGAGACGCAGATAAACCGGACGGTGGACGGGGCGGTTCTGTCCATCCTGCTGACGGGCCTCCTGCCGGACGTCCGCTACACCGTCACCGTGGCGGCTGTCACCGGCCTCGGAGTGGGAGCCCAGAGCTCGGCCGTCAGCTTCCGACTGGGTAAGTCAGACAGACGGTTATTGATGCCGTGGATCAGTCAGACGCCTTCTGACAGGTGGTTCTGCTGGAACGAGTGAGGGGACAGGAAGAGGGTCTGAACTGCAGTCCTCATCATGTGACAGCAGGTGGCAGTAGGGTTCTGGAACTGGGCTGGAGATGTGGCTTCATGAAACAGCATCCTCATTTTCTGAGCTCAGTAGGTGGCGCTCTCGGTTTAAAAATGATGGGAGATTTCATAGAAATGGTTCAAATCTGAAGGTTTTTGAGCGGAGAGTGCCACATAGGATGCTGTTTCATGAAGCCTCATCAACCCATCACTATGGAGCTTGCACAACACAGACAGACGGAGCAAATGAGAATGGGTGTTCGTTCCACCACAGAGCGATGAAACTTCAAAAGTCAGATAGATACAGGCGACGACATGTCCTTGGTGAAGGTCAATATTTTAATGCTGAATACTTCGTTCAATACTAACTAAAATCTAATGAGAAAAAAATGGAAGGTATATTGATGAAAACATAACATTTACAAAGTGATACTAGTTCAATAACTGTAACCTATTGTCATGCAGTAACACTGTCTTTTAAGTACTGATATTATGTTAAAAGTCATGGTATTTTTAGGCTTAAAAAATGGTGCAAAATAATTATGAAAAATTAAAGGTTGAAGTCACGGAATTTCAGAAAGGTTGAACCAAAACCTACTGTTTTTAAAGTTTGTACATGATACTAGAAATGTTCTTGTTAAAGTTAAAGCTAAAAAAAAGAAAAAGGTGATATTTTAAATATAAAGCGAATTTTTTTTTTTTTCTTTTGAGGCTCCTCACTCACTGGCTGCCTGTGACGCCACCTCTGAATCAGCAGCTATTTTTAGGAGCACTGTTGGGAAATACTCTCATGGACTTCCTTGCAGTGTTGGATGGTGAAATCAATATCACTCTGATCTGCATTAAATATGAGCTTCCTGCTGCGGCGCTGAGATGAGTGAAAGGCTGTTTGTTGGCCGCCTCAGGTGGCAGCAACAACAGTGTCAAGTCAGTCCACGGTGATCAATAACTTCTTCTCATGGAAACCGTTGAACTGAATAGTGTTCAGCAGCATTTGAATTCTCTTGTGCTTGGTGTTGAACTAAGGTGTTTTTCCTGGGAGACATCTTTGGAAGAAAACTGCTGGGTCATGGTGGCACTGCACTGGGGGGAGTGAAATTAGAACGTTCATTGACTGTTGATGTTTGTGAATGATGAATGAAAATGTGTCGAATCCCAAAACCATGTGGCCAGGTTTAAGAGTGAACAAAAGGATTTCTTAACTCTCCTGCAGCTCAGCCGGCGTCGACCACCCCGGTGAAGAAAAGCAGCGACCTCAGCATCTCGGAGCAGATCACCAGCGTGGTCCGGCAGCCGGCCTTCTTAGCCGGGCTGGGCGTGGCCGCCTGGCTGGCTCTGGTGGGCTTCAGCGGCTGGTTCTACTGTCGCCACCGCCGGAGGAAGCAGCTGGGTCACTACACCACTTCCTTCGCCTACACACCAGCCGGTGAGTGCAGCGCCTTCAGTGATGGAGGCTGTTGTGGAAGTGATGCTCAACCTGTTTTCACTGGTCATCCAGCGACTGGCTCCACTTCCTACTGCTGCTACTACTATTGCAACCCCACCCACTGCTCTGACTTCTAACACTGAAGCTTTAAAACTAGTACTTATTTGATCCCTGATCACAAACATGACGGTTACAACCGACTGACCAAACTTTACTTTGCTCAGGATCCAGCTCCGACTGAGTGTGTGGAGATATAATCCCTCCATCTGGTCCTCAGTCTGCTCCATGCTCTCCTCCCAGCAGGACATGAGTTCTGTGTCCACTACAGCTACAAGACTTCTCTTACCAGTCCGTCCAATATTAAACTATTTTACCAGCAAGCATTCAGAAATACTTGACTTTTCATCACCATCTGGGCTGCCTTTTGCTGTACTTTTGTAATATCTACATTTATAGTTACCATTCACAGACGCTGTGAAGGTGGAGACAACAGCCTTCCATCTCCCTGAAAGAAATACAGGGAATTATCATAATTTAATCATAATATTAAAGAGGTCTCACCTAGACAAAATTGAATGTTCATGTCTTTTTCATAAATGCAGTTGTACATGAATTTGGAAAATTCAAGGTGTGTCTCAGTATATATTGTTTTATGTTTCATAACAGTGTACATTGAATTTATATTTTATTGAAATATCATTTATTTAATCCGTCTTCATGAGTGTAATGATAATCCAGTAATCCAAACCAAAGAAATGAGAAAAATCCCTAGAAAGTATGAGAAAAATGGAGTCATAAAAAAATCCAGCATATAAGAAATGTGTATTTACTGAAATACATTTCTTGATTTTCGAACAATGCTGCTCCCTCCGAGGGAACTGTGTACTAGTGCTATCTTATTAGGCAACGGGCAGTCTGAGTATTTGCTGAGTTGTCAACTCTTCCAAGTTATTCGCTGCAGTTTATTGATTCAGTCAAAACCTTCTGCCTCCAGCTGGCTTTGCTCACAACGAAGGATCTGGGATCATCAACGGAGGGTAAGGTTGTCCAGTCTCCAAATCATTCTCACCATGTTGTTTTTTTAACGCTGAGTTTGTGTGTCCCAGACCCGGCATGCTGGGCTCCAACATGGGCACCTACCCCTGGCTGGCTGACTCCTGGCCCACACCCAACCTCACGCTCACCAGCAAGGAGTCGGTCAACTGCTGCTCAGGCAAACTGGACGCCGAGAGATTCTACAACAGTAAGAGAATCGGACACTGAAGCGGAAGCGAACCTCACTAATGGTTGCTGCTCTACAGCTATCAGCATCTCCAACTTCCCGAGCCACTCGGAGAAACGCAGCACGGCGTCCAACGACAGCCCCATCTACAGCACCATCAACACGGCGGCGGACGAGGAGCTGCTGGCCTACTACGACACCTACACCAGCGCCAGCTACAAGCAAGGCCCGGACCCTTACAGCAGCAACCCGGTCCTGTCCAACAAGGCGCTGGAGCAGGAGCTGGAGCAGTGGACGCTTCAGTCGGCAAAGTCCGGCTCGGAATACGCCAAACTCCAGTATAACAAGAAAAGCAATGGTGAGTTCTCAAACTTTCAATCTGCCATCAGACCCACTTGATCATGGAGTTGAGTTGGAGCCAAGTTTCATCAGGGAGCGCTGCAAACGTGAAGCGCGAGGCTTGTTGCCATGGTGACTCATAATTTGGTGCACCTCGTGCGGCGATTTATAACAATGGCTTATCTTTGACTGCCAAAACACACTCCTTTTAGAATCAAACCGTTTCATTTTGCGAGACCTTCGGGGACGTGCAGCAGCCAAGGATGAGCGGGCGATGAAAGCCTTCCAGAAGCGATAAATAAAAACCGTAATTGTAAACGCAAGGCGCCTTAAATAGGCAAGACAATGTCCCACATCTGAAATTCCCTCAGAACCTTGCGAGGGAAAACCATCGCAAAGACGTTGGTGGTGTGTGTGAGGACGACGCAGGATTTAAGGATGACATACCGGTCGCTCTGACAAATCTTTTAAAAATCCTGACTTCACCGGGAGAGACCACCATCAGCATGCACCATCATCTCCGCACCTCTCCAGGTGCTGCACTTTCTCGGCAAAAAGGACGAAGATATCTCACTGACCCTCACCAATGCTGGACAGCAGAGGTCCAAAGGTGACCAGACCAGTCTGCAGTCTCACCACACCACAGCCTGACACCTAATCCTCTGAGGCTTGTGTTCTTCATGGATCATCTGAGGAGCAGTTTCCCTCCTCACTACTCACCTTTCCATCAGACATGCTACTCATAGCACAGCTTCAGCGACCAGCAAAGCCTCAGACTTCTTCAGACCTTCTAGTACTTTGGCCTCTTCAGCATTCGTTAATGTGGAGATGGAGGAGACCAACAGGCTGCTGAGGAAGGATGGTACCAGCACGGTTTGTCAGAGCTAGAAAGGAGGACCAGGAGCTTCATTTGAAAGTGAACTGTGGCAGATACACCTTCAGACTCAGGGCTGAAGGCCTCAGCCGAGTTAAATCATCTCTCTCTGTCATGTATCTGATGCTCACATGAAAGTCTCTACTCTCATGTATGTTTCTACCTATAGAAGAGCTAATGTTGCTGTACCTTTCACAGATAAACTGGTGAGGCAGAAGTCCACCGGCTCCTCGCCTAAGTTGCCGCCACTCACATGGGTGGACGTCTTGTCACTTCCTCTTCCTGCAAGCAAACAGCCGAGCAGTGAGAGCAGAGAGGAACAGCGCAGGTGAGGCGGCACTGAGGAGCATTTCATCTGGAATCCCTTTTCTCTTGCGCTGAGCGCGCAAAGACCTTTTTTTTAAACCGTCAACGTTTGTTATTACAGTCATCTCCCCACAACGCAGATCAGAGAGACTGAAGGCAGATGGGTATTAAACCCTCCGCCAAGACTGTCAGCCTCAACCTGATGGAAGTTTCTCGTCAGGAGACTTTTCAGGCCGACAAACATCGTGTCCACTGCCGTCAAGTCGGACGAGATCTGAGCTCGTGAGGAGGCTCCGTCGGCTCTAATGGCTCCTGACAGATTGGACTGTAGCTGGGTGGGATTGGAGGCTTTTAACTGGGCCGCGTCGTCTCTAATGACATTAGGCGTCATGTGACAGAGTGGGTTAGTGCTCCTCATCCTCAGTGACATGTCCATCATCAAATTAGCCTTGATGGCTCTGATGTGACAGCATGAGTCACGGCCGCGGCCATGGCGCTCGACGAGACGGCTCTTTCCTTATGGAACATATTAGACTTCTTTTGTAAAAAATGTCAGTGAAACTTTGGGGCCCCGCACTGAACTGATCACTCACACTGGTGTCTTCAAGTACAGACTTGGGCATGTTAGGAATGTGGTGCTGGTCTTCTATCCAGACCTTCAAGTCTGAACAGTCCGCACAGCAACATTCGGTTGCATTCAGTTCCGAGCGTCGCCTTCCTTCTCATTCGAAGTAGCAGCATTTTGAAAGGATTTATCTTTGCTTTTGATAAAAGCTCTGAGCTGCAGAGAAGTTGGTGGCTGGCACGGAACATTTCATACAAGGCCACCAGACCTCTTCATAGAAATCAAGTGTTAAAATGAAGTTTTCTGAAAGATTCTGGTTGATCACGAAAGCTGTTGTTTAAAGTTCAAGAGAAGTGAAACGCTGGTGTTCTGCAGCTCGGAGGAAGAAGAAGACTGGTGTCCACCGCTTCCAGCTCGGACTTACCTCCTGGACGCGTCCAGGGAGGAGCTATCCAGCCTGACCTCCAAACCAGATGAGCTGTCGTACACCTCAGGGCTAGCGTCGTCCCCTCGGCGGGAGGCTGCGGAGCCCGGCGGCAGTCCGCGCCTGCAGCACCACGTCTCCCAGTCCAACCCTGATCTGTTTACCACCAAGGCCAGCGGCGGTGAGATGTACCACAGCAGCCAGTGGGCGGACACCTTCAAGGCGGACAGTCTCGGCAAAGGTCAGTCCAGCTTCTTCCTCCCAGCACAGGAAGTGTCATGTATAATTTAGATGAAGCCAGGGCACAGACTCCTGGTGAAAATCCTGTCGGATGGTTTCAAGAGTGTTTCTTAGCCCGCCCCCAACAGCTTCATGCAGCGTGACATCACTGCGCTCTCTTGTCAGGACAATCTCCTGGGTGCGCAGTAGAACTGAGTCCTGGAGCATCCGCCAACAGATCCAGGGCTAAGAAGAAGAGCATGAAGGAAGGTCCGGCCAGGCGAGAGCTGCTCGGCCAAGCAGGTACCGTCAACACTGGAACTCACACACTAAAGCTCTGCCTCAACATTATTATTACTTATTGTCTGCTACGCCGTGTCATTCAGAGACTGGAAAACTGTTTCAAATAATTTCATACAAAAGCCATGGAATCCCAGAGAATCCCGAGGTTCTCACACTTGAGTTGAGGATGTAGTGTAATGGTGTTGACAGATGAAGCCGCAGCACAAACAGCTTTACACGCGGAACCTCCTTGACAGTGGCAGTCGACGACTTTCCCATCAGCCTCGACCGTCATCTGTGTTTAGCGCTAATTAGTCTCAGTCAGGCGCCCGGGGGTGGGGGGGGTCGGAGGTGGGGACGAGTCTGCCACTGCCTCACCTCTAATCTGCTCCAGAGACGACGGCTTATTTGCCAACACAATCGTATTGATCGCAGTGTGGCCCCGCGAGGCTGCAGCCAAGAGTCAAAGTCACTAAAACCTGGGAAAATCCACGAATAAACAGTTGGGACGATTGTGGAGTGCGTTTTCGGCCCAAGGTTGCAACAGGGAGACACGTCAACTGCAGTCAAAGCTAAGCTTTGGTGGAGGAATTTGCTGTCCTTTTTGAGGGACCTCAAACATGACGACCACATGCAGTTCATTCCTTGTTGAGCCGACAGTTTTGACATCTATTGAATTGGTAACAAGAGCATCTTACATCCAACAAGTTTGGGGGACATAACAGGGACCTGCACCATGAGCCGCCCAGTCATAATGTTATATCTGATTTCTAGATGGCAACAGAAATGATAAGACTTTGGAACATGACTTCTCCCACACCCGATTTTACCCGGACGGTCTTGCACTGTGCCCAGTGTGTCTCCTGCCTCTGCCCCTGTGTAGCTGGGACATACTCCCGCTAGTGACATTCTCATTGAAGGAATCACGGTTTCCACTACATATGTACAAGAATGACATAGCATTCCATATTTTTTGGGGGGTGGGGGAAGGATGCTGGGAATAATAGCTTATTGACAGCTACTTTAGGAGACATAGATTTATAACAAAACAGTGGCTTCTACTCTACGAGTTCTTCTGCGAGTGTTAAAAAGCGGCACGTCTTCTCGGGTTAATCTGACCAGGTGTTGCCATTGAACCACTGACCCAGTGTTGGTTATTATCCAGCTACCCATTTATTTCATCAGCAGTCAGTCACTCTGTGCTTGGGACTGTGGTGCCTTCCATGTCAGCGTCAAAGGCTGTGAATCACCACAACAACGCAGCACCTGCACTCTCAGCCACATACTTTCAATTTCAATCACGTTGCCTTTTTGTGAATGTTGCCAGTAGATGAAATCAATATTCCCATTTCTCTCTTGTTTATCTGCACTCGTATCCAGAACTCCCCCCTCCTCCGGCGCCGCCACCTGCCGACAACTCCCTGCAGCTCCTGGCTGACATTTTAAGCCGCAACCGAACCGACGGTGAAAAGAAAGAGGGGAGCGGCTCGCCCTCGGTTCCCAGGAAGGGGGAACACTTTTCCCCGCACAGACGAGGACCGGCCAAGTGGTCATCACAGGGTGTGTAGTAAGAAGTCACGCTGAGTAAATAACTTTGAAATGTTGTTGTTGCTCTGAGCGGCTGCACCGAAGAACTAAAAGAACATTTCTGCCCCTGCAACACGTCTTGTCTGAACAGCTGGACTTCAAATGGATGTGTTTTAATATTGCGATGCTTCATGCAAATCCCCTTTGGTGCAGAAAACAACAACAGCATGGGCAGTGTTTGCACACATATTACTTCTATGCTTCTCCGAGAGGCGGGGGGGTCTCCACCAGTCTGTTCCATCACTTACGGCTTAACCTATATAAAGCCGGCTCTGACTCACCCTCATTTCTTTGTCGTCTGCAGATGAGACTTTAATCCAGCACGGTCAGTCAACCCTCCAGCAGAAGACACAGATGTCAGGCTACGGATCCCTGGGTGGAGGAGTCTTCCCCAGAGCCTCCGCTGCTCCCAAGAGCAGAGACCAGGTACGTCTGGAGCAACAATAATGTCTCGGTCAGTTCAACAATAAGTCAGTCAAAAAAAGAGATTTGTTATCTTGGAAGTACCATTTAATTATACCAATGGTAAACATTATAATGTAAATCAATTAAATTAAATATCAATTTTATATATTTTATTTATTGGTTTATTTTTATATATTTTAAACAATGAAATGCTGGACACAATATTAAAGGATGTATCATAAATTAAAAAATAAATAAGACTAAAGCTGAGGCTGTATTAGCTCCTGCATCACAACAAAAATGGTGTCAGGAACCAGTAGTGAAGATGTGACAGACCGATGATTCCAGACTGTTGTGAGGATCCAGGAGTTAAAAAATGTCTATAAATGAATAATGAAGAATGTATGACAGTAAGAATGTAAGTAAAACATCTGAACTCTGAAGTGTAAATTATCCAGTTGACTGACTGGTTTGAAGAAAGTCGCAATAGAAAAATGCGTCTTTTCTTTTTTTTAGCCTTTAAATTAAAGCAGCATATCACATTGAAAGCTATTAACCAATATTTTAACACAGTGATAATTCAAAAAAATCTTGGAAAGCTGTTTACCAAGTGACACATGATGAGAGGTACCGACTGGAAAAGTACCTCACTGTTCTTGCTGTTCCCTTTCAGAACCTCATCTGACGCCCGTCCTCTTCCTCCCTGGCTTCCTCGTCCAGTCTGTTCCCATGGCTCTGATCAAAAAACTGAAAGGAAAAAAAAAATCATCACAGCTTGCCATCTGCCTTTTCCTAAACTCTTCGTGTCCAAGACGTCCAGAGTGGACACAGGATCTGAGCTGTTCCATGGAGTCTCAAGTCCAGGCTGATCCTTGCACGTAACATGTGCGCGTACGATCACGTTACGCTGCTTAGTAACGCCTGTGTCACATGAAAACCATTTGATCTTAATGTTGGAACCGTGTTGCGGATGTCTCGAGAGGACTTGTTAATGATGAAGAAGACTTTTTCCCTCCATCTGTTAAGAAACTGCGACCCATGAACTTGATACCAGGCCAGACTCCAGACCGTGGTTTCCGTTTGTGGTTCCATTAAAGGCAGCCAAAGATCAAGCGCATGGTTACGACGCTCACCTCCGCCGTCCGCTCACTCCCACAGTGATATTGTCCCGCAGTCAGTCTTCAGATTAAATGGTGAACACGTGTGACTCGGATTTTGTTTCTCTCTGTTTATGATGTTACAGTGTTGATCGAGCTCTACGTGGGAAACGACATTCGATTTATGTTTGTTTTCTTCAACAGTGGAATTGGAGTGTTGGTGCAAGGCTACACAATAAACGCTATGTGACTTCATGATGAAGACATTTTTGACCAGCCACTTTGTAAACACAACCATCCAGCTAGCAGTTAGCAGTGTAGCATCTATCGCCAACATATACAGTGGAACCTCGGTTCTCGACCACAATCCGTTCCAGACGGCCGTTCGAGAATCGATTTGTTCGAAATCTGAATCGATTTTTCCCATTACAATGAATGGAAAAAGAAATAATGCGTTCCAAGCCTTAAAATGGGCTTTTTCCGGCTTTTTTTTCGGGGGCGTTCGAGTTCTGGATTTTCGTTCGAAATCCAAAGCAAAAAAATCTGTAAATTTTCATTCGAACTCTGATTTGTTTGAAGTCTGTGACGTTCGAAAACAGAGGTTCCACTGCAACATATATCCTGAGTATCACCCTCATTTTTGACCTGATAAAGATGTGTCTTATAAATGAGCGTATCTTTCTGTTGCTGACACAAAAACGATGACTCACCTGGCGCATAAATGCTAACAGCAGCAGTGTTTGAGCTTGATGTAAAAAGAGCATTCTAGGTTCTGGTCATGGGACTCCTACATGAGCCGACCCTAGAGGAGCACTGGGATCGTTGGAGTGACCGTCACTGTAGATGATCTGTTCTGGTCTGTGTTGCAGCTTTAGTTGTCCAGCTTTGACTTGACCTCACCATCATCACTGGAGAGAAGGTTGTTGGTTAGACAACTCATCACAGACAGAAGATAAAATGGCTCCATATTGACTAAACATCGACCCATCTTGACGCAAAATATAAACATCTACTGCCCTCACCATTTCTGCTCATGACTTTTCTCAGTTAAATGCCTGATGTCCTTCGTGTGAACCAGTTAAAGATCTTGTTAGAAGAGAGGCATAGGCTCCAAAATTATGATTGAGATATTGGATTCAGGTGAGAGGTAGTTTCGAAAAGGTTGGTGAGTCCTGGACTACAGCTTCTGATTCACAGTTCCCGCGACAGCAGCAGCCGCACACGTAAAGCTGTGAGTATTCCTCCAGAAGAAGGGACAGAAAAGATACTACAGGTAATGATTCAAACAAGCAATGATGCTCTTCACCTCAAGATGGCGCACAAACAGGATTTTTGCTCAGAGGTGAATGTCTAGCTTTCAGTTGAAATTAAATAATCTTTAATGAATCCAAATATTTTGTCTCAGAAGTTAAAATCTATTCATTTAATGAGAGTTATTATTAGTTCTGTCTGGTCTGTGAGGTTGAAGGATTTTATTAAATATTGAATTTGAATATAAAACTTAAAAAGTACACAAACCAAATACTATTAAAATAGACATTAAAAAATGATATCTAAGTTGGACTTTATTTTTCTAACGGTCAGACTTCATACAAACAACCCGCAGCCAATAGGAGTGACTTGGAACACCGGTGACTCGTGTGGTTGGTCTAGACCACCAGGAATTGAGCTGGAAGCAACAATCCAGTCACCGCGCTGGTACATTGATCCTTGATTCCTGTGCCGAACTACATACGGTTTCACCCACTGCTGCGTCCCAGTCAAAACACAATCCATAATTTACTCTTTTCATGTAAATGACTTCTATTTTTTGTCGTGTAAATAGACATATGTTGATCAGATGTGATATTATTATTCCGCAGAGATATTTTTGAGGAAAGTGGAGGAAGGTGATGAATGTATTTTCTGTTGATGCCGGCCAGTTTGGGAAAGAAAGCAGGCAGAAAATGTGTCAGTGAATCGATCATGAGAGCAAGTGTGTGGCTCTGTGCATGTTTTATGATCTCATCTCTGCGTGGCTGTGTTGTGCGCTTTCCCTGTACATCACCAGTCTGTTTCAGGATTTTTTAAAATGCTCAATAAAACATTTGTTACTAAAACTGCGTCCGTCCTGAGTGAATTACTGGCAGCGCTGTGATGTTTGGATGCTGAGCTCCACCGCACTTCTGTGCACTGAAATGACCCTCCAACTGCTCAATGGAATGAAGACTGCATCACTGAGAAAACACTGCCGTGATTCGTGGGTCGAAGAAAGCAAGAAGGTGAAAACCCCAGACTACCAAACAACAAAATGATCATTACCCGCCTTTGATTTAGTTATTATGAGATGCCAGGAGTGATAGTATATGGACATAATTGTTAAATAATTTTGGAAAAAGAAATCCAAATTCATATATGTTAAATAGGAAATAAATATATTCACTTTTTAATGTATTTATTACTATTTTAATTACCAAATTTTGACATTCTGGAGGGAAAAAAAGTGGATATATTTATTTCCATTTAACACATTTCCATTTAGCTTTTCTTTGTTTCTTTCCACTTTTTGTACCTCCACATTAATTTCTAGTCACTTTCCTTATTTAGTTCTAGCTTTATCTCCACATTTTGACACTCATGTAATGCTAAAAATATTGCTCAGTAAAAACAAACACTACTACAATACAGTATATAAATAAATATACTAAAATAATACATCACAAACATGTCATGTTTTAAATTCACATGTATTTAAAAAATGAGGATTTTTTTTAAAAGCCCCATTGAAAAGACTAATTATTACTAGTTATTTTTGACACTTTTGGCTGCATCACAAGAGCGACAATATTTGACCTTTAATTTACTCCATCTGTTTTGTGAGCTGATCGTTGTTGGGCAGAAACCAAACATGAATCACTGTTTTTTTTGTTTTGTTTTTTTGTTGCAGGTGGCACGCAAACATGATCCAGGAGCTAAATAAAAGACAAAGTTTAGCAGAGTGGATGACTAGAGACCCAAACTGACAGAACAAAGTTACACAGACGGATCTGAGAGGGAATCTGCCTCAGTGGGAGGTCACGCCGTGTTTGTAAAAACAAATAATAAATACGAGGCTGATTGGAGCGGTGACAAGTGGCTTTTGGCTCAGAGAGAAAAGCACAAAAGCGGGATGAAGTTCAGACTTTTCACTGGAGCCACAGTTTGTAATCTCTCCGTCGTAACAAATGAATCACAAGAAGAAAACTGGCTGACGTCTTCAAACTGTTGTGAAAGTTGCTCCCGCTGACAGCAGGATACTTTCATCTGGGTTTGAAAAAGACTGTGCCACTCGCCTGTCTCCATGGAGGAGATGCTAAAGTTCTGCAGTCACTTGGCGTGTGGAGGCCATGTTGGCCTGCCTGCCTGTTGGCTGGGACCTGCTGCTCTCAGCAGACTGCAGGATGAGGGTTAGCTGGTTAGTTTCAGGTTTGTACAGTACGTGCAGGTCTGTTGAGCCGCACACAGATGGCTCGTCGCTCAGCAACACCTCACGTCTTTCTAAAAATCACTCCAGCTTCTGAGGCTTTGGCTGGTCTCTCGGCTCCCAGGAGCCTGAAGTTAGTGTTTGTCAACTCATTTTTCAGCTGAAGTTGCAGTTACTACTCAAGACTAAAGACTAAAGCACAACTCTTAAAAACAAAAACGTGTGCTCTTTGAGTTCTGATCATAGTGAGCTTAGTGACTGAGAGACTCTTTCGTCGCCATTGTTCCTGGACATCTCGTCGCCATACATGCGTCTCTCTCCATGAGTAGAACATACTACTTATACTTACATACTACTCTGTTTTATACATTCTAATATTACTTTTTACCACCATCGTCTCTCCTTTTTCCATTTTACAGTACATAAATACTTTTCAGAGGACTATATATACATCTGCTGCAACTACTTTCCCTGTCTACCTAGGGATGTGTTGATGCTTCATGAAACCTTGTCCTCATTTTTAGAGCCCACTAGGTGGCACTCTCTGGCCAAAAATCTTTACATTTCTATGAAATCTCCTGTCATTTTTAAACACAGAGCGCCGCCTACTGGGTTCTGAAAATGAGGATGTGGTTTCATGAACTCTCAGGTCATAGTATTATTAAGAAGCAGAAGTTGGACTACAAGTTGATAGTAGTGTTCTACTGTACCTACCACCACTACTTCAAATAGACAGAACCAGAAAGTATAACTGGAATGTCTATGTTTCAACTACTACAACACCATGTTGTTGAACTACACACATACATTGAACATTATTATATTATATTATATTATATTATATATATCATTATATTATCCATTATATCATAACCGTTTGATCAGATGACTACAGAAATGAGATACAAAAACATATTTTTCCAAAGTTCAACTAGTCCGACTAAATATAACTGGCCAAAGGCTGTAAAAAGTGTATTGAATATGGTCGCAGTCAAATACATTTACGATCTTACCACTAGCTTTCAAATGCTGGACCGTTATAAAACAAATTTCATTGGTTACATGAGGAAATATTAAAAGGCCTAATCCATGGATAAACATCATTAGGTCCCGGATTCATGGTTAGAAAATCTGGATGTTTCAATTTTTACTAAAAGTTGCCATCTAGTGGCCAGAGAGGAGAACTGCATCTCTGCAGAGTGGCTGAACTTGATCTTAGAAGAGGAATTGAATGAGCATCGCAATGTTTGTGATGGAAATGTTAAATCACGATCACTGGGAGTTGAGACACATGTTAAGAAGTAACATGACAAAACACATCACACAAGTTATTCACTCACGTTTACACCGGTTGATTCTGGGACCCTGTAAAAAGCACCAGTTGTATCTTAATAGTATGTCTTATATTAATAATTGTTCTTTAATATGACACTTTTAATGGATGCATCTTATAAATGTTGGACTAAAAAAGTTTTTAATAAATGCAAGTTGTAACTGTGAGTAAATAGTGTCATAAAAACTGTAACATAAGAGATTCAACATGCATGAATGGACGCCTTTTTCAAAACAAATGCATCATTCAGTATCATGTTCCCTTCACACCAGGGCACATTGGAAGAATCCATCAATTCCCCTTCATGTTTTGGACCCATCATTGTTCCAGAACGATGGAGAACAGCAACTTTCGACGTGAAATATCGTCTCCACCGCGTGGACATTTCCCAACAATAACAACATTATTGCTGCTCACGACTTCTGAATCAGAAGCTCCGAGTCATCACTATTACCCAGTTGTGTGCAGCGCTTTTACGTTTCGTGTTCTCAGCAGATTCCCTGAAACACAAAACTCATCCCCCCGTGATTGGTGGCGGCCCAGCGGGCTCTTTTGTCCCCCGCCGGCCTGTTTGTTCGCCCCGCTTCCTTTGAACCAACAAAACTTTCCTGCCACTCTGAGCAACACCTGGCTCTGTGGCACAAACGTCAAATATTGGATTCCATTTAACCTCAAGTAAAACACAAAGGTGAGTGCACCATTTTTTTAATTGTTACTGGAATAAGCAGTGAAATTCAGCTTCTTTTCTTCAAATTTTTATTCTTTGGAAAGAGTAACTACAACGTAGGGAATCTCTTCAGTTCCTCCTTTCAGCAGTAAATGTGAGTCACAATATCGTAAATGTATTATGCTGCAGAAGACTAATAAAAAGTCTAGTTAAAATGCAAAGTACATATTTGAATTACCTTAAAAAAAATGACTTAAATGTGCGACTTACAAATAATGTGTGCATGTGTGAGTACACAATTACACTGCCGCAACTTTTACAATACTAGAAATATAGTACATAGATTTCAGTATATTATAATATTGTGAGTGTTATTTTAATCTCTCTATACAATTATTATTATTGACACAGATGTCTTTCACCACAGTTACCGGAACTTTATTTCTTAGCACTTCCACTCCATGTGTCCACCACTAATACTATCACGTATATTTCAACTACTCTTACCACAGTTTAAACAAATACTTCCAGAACTTTTACTCTGCAATAATACATAATTCATGACAAGATGTTTGTAATTTTCATACTAAAACTAAAAAAAATACATACAGATACACATACAAAATACATATACAGTAGTACTTCAACTAGACTGTTTTCACTACTAGTACAAACTGTTACTGCAATTCCAGCAACTTCTACTCCATATATTACCAACGTAGCTCATTCCACAAGTTCTATGTTAATAATACTCAGATAATTAACCAAGAATGCTGGGGTATATTGTATTACAACTCTGATGGTTGATATTTCTACATTCTAGGGGACTGTTATTACAACTAAGTCCTATATAGCTACACATACTGCAGCAATATTTCTGCCAATACATCTACAGTTCTCTCAATAAATTGGCAAATAATGAAAAGCAACTGTCAGTAGGAGCAGGCTTCTCTTATGAGCAGACTATAAAAGGTCAGTCGAGCATGTCTGCTTCGATATTCCACAATCCCATCTGTCCCACTCTAATGTTGCAGCCGCCGACAGAATAACTCCAGTATTGTTTTATTCATTCACGGCTCTGGAACAACAGGCACTGGATGTAATTGGCGCTGCAGATGTGGCGTGTCTCTGACCTGCTCTCTTCTCCGTGTCAGTCCCTGGTCAGGATGTACAGCTTCATGGGAGGAGGCTTGTTCTGCGCCGGAGTGGGCAACATACTCCTCATCGTCTCCACGGCAACGGACTATTGGATGCAGTACCGTCACTCCAGCAATTATATGCACCAGGGCTTGTGGCGCTACTGTGTGCCTGGGAAATGCATGACACACACAGACAGCATCGGTGAGAGAGACTCATTCACAGAAAGAACTAAAGCTTCCAGCTCAAACCGGTCAGACGTATAAAACAAAAAACACTTTCTTTGGGTCCAAAAAGTCACAAACTTTTGTTGTCCTGCAGTCCAAATACGTTTTTAAAAACCCAGGTATGTGTATGGTACTTGATGTAAATGAAAGATGAACTGATATACTGATACTGATACCAAAGATATGACTAAAACTTGCAGAGAACTATACATTTTTTCAAGCATTATCAACCCAAGCGCATTTAAGAGTGCACATCTGATAAGTATGACACTGTGTAGGCAGGCTTCTAACCTGCGTGTGAGCATTAGCCAGCACTAATGGCACCACTGATGAGTGTGTGTGATACTGTCGATCCACTCTACCAGTGAGTGAGTGAGTGTGAGAGAGAGAGGGCCAGAGAAGCAGTCGCCAAGTGTCCTCATCGTGCATGGATATCTGTGTGTGAGCCCTGGAGGTGCAGGTGTCAGTCCGCGATGTTGGTGTGTCTAAACTGACCAGTGACTGAGTGAGCTCCTTTGCCAGAGATTACACCCCTCTAAATGTTATTCCAGTGTTTGACATGTTTTAACTCCCTCTCACCTCTGAACTGACATCAGCGTTCCTTTTCCGCTGCTCAGCGTACTGGGATGCCACGCGGGCTTTCATGATCCTCTCCTTGCTGGCTTGCTTCATCGGCATTGTGATCGGGGTCATGGCCTTCATCCACTACTCCTCTTTTGATGGCTTTGACAAGACGTTTGCTGCCGGCATCCTCTTCTTCATCTCATGTAAGTCATGCGCAGACAAATAAAACAATGGAGCATTCAGATACAATTAAAACAGTTTACACACACACACACATGTATATATATAGAGAGAGAGGGATAGATAGATAGATAGATAGATCGATAGATAGATAGATGGGATAGGATGGATGGATTGATGACAGACAGACAGACAGATAGATAGATAGATGATATATATATATATATATATATATATATATATATATATATATATATATATATATATCAGAACATTGTCAAACCTTTTATTGTTACTATTAAATCTGTGGACAGACATTTGTGGCAAAATACGGTTTGACTGACACTTCCTTAATTTCCGAAAAACTGGGACACTTGCTTGAGAAGAAAGCCAAAGACTTAACCTCAAAATATAGTCTCAAACACACACAAATAGTGTGGACTGTGACCTACCATGTCAGGCTGCGATAGCACAGAATTAGCCTATTAGCTTCATGTGAATTAGCAACGGTGAGTTAGCTTATTCTAGCCTCACCTGCGATGTTTATGTAGGTTTTCCCCATTTTGGTGAGCTCCAGCAGCTGTTCCCAGACTTAAATAAACTTTAACATGAAAAAAAAAAACAACTAAAAATGGAATTTAAATCTACCGCGACGCCACTACAAACGTTCTGTCGTCACATCAGTTTCCGACCAATGCGTACTTAAAAGAGGCGGGTTTAGACAGGATTTCATTGGCTGTTGCTTCCTGTCAATCTTCTGCTTTGCAGGAATTATCTTTTTTTTTTTTTCCAATTTTTTAAAGTTAGTTAGAGTTAAAAAATATTGTTTTTTTCCCAGTCAAGGCAGATTTAATTGTTTAAAAATAATAATATAATAAGTAATAAATGATAATGATGAATTTGTCCTGTAATTGGCCTCTGTTCTGATGTATATTCTGTCTGACTCCACTGAATCTGCTCCAGGTTTCTTTGTGCTGCTGGCCATGGCTGTCTACACTGGAGTGACAGTCAACTACTATGGCAAACGCTATGGAAACTGGCGCTTCTCCTGGTCGTATATTATGGGCTGGGTGGCAGTGGTGCTCACTTTCTTCTCAGGTGTGTCACACAAAAGCCTCTGGCGCCGTCCTTCCGCTGACCTTTGACACTCGTCTCCCAGGTATCTTCTACATGTGCGCCTACCGGATGCACGAGTGCCCGAGAAACTCCAGCTCTCGCTGACCCCTACAGAACGTCACCACTACAGTCCAGACGTGGTCCATTATCTCCGTGACAACGCGAAGCATGTGACTGTCGCCACTTTTGTCTGTAATGCTGCAAAAAAGCAAAATTAAAGGCGGGTAAATCATTCCCCGACTGGAAGTTTGAACTGAACGCAGAATTATTTCGTCATCTTCAAATGCAGCGGAATGAATGTGAAATATCACACACAAGAAACAGATTATTCTGAACCTTCTCTTTATTTCATACAAGCCCCAGTCACAAACTGCAGCGAGACACTTGCACAACGGATGGAGAATGAGTTGCAGACTGATGGAGACTGTGCTGTGAGCAGGATTAGTCGACCTCCTCGATGGTGGGACCAGAGGAGGCTCCTCCTCCGGCTGAAGCTCCGGCTCCCGGGAAGCTTCCGGGCATCCCCCCTGGCATCCCCCCCGGCACTCCTCCAGCATCTTGGTACATCTTGGTGACAATGGGGTTACACAGGGACTCCAGCTCCTTCCGCTGATGGTCAAACTCCTCCTTCTCTGCAGACTATAGAGGGGAGCGTGTTTAAAATAGGACCAGCCACCGGCCACGTGACGTCACAGGTTCCTGAGATTCCTACCTGGTTGACGTCCAGCCAGGCGATGACCTCTTTGATCTTCTCCAGAATCTTGTTTTTGTCTTCATCGCTGATCTTTCCTTTCACCTTATCGTCCTCGACAAAGGACTTCATGTGGAAGGCGTAAGACTCCAGGTTGTTCTTCGCCGCCACCTTTTCTCTCTGCTTATCGTCCTCGTTCTTGTACCTCTCGGCTTCGTTGACCATTCGCTCAATGTCTTCCTTGCTCAGGCGACCTGTTGGGGGCAGTGTGGAGCGTTGACTTCAGATGAAAATACACTTCACCCCTAGGTTGCAATCAATATACTTCATAAAAGTAGCACAGTGCAAGTAATTACACAGCAGTTTCGAGCTTAAAACTGCCCAAAATACAAGTGCCATCCGACTTACAACTTACTTACGGGATTGGTTCCAACCAACGTGTCGTAATTCATTTTGGATGTAAGTTTGGATGTAGTGGTAGATGGCTGTGTGAGAGTGAGATGCTGGGATACTGTGCTGCTGTAGCTGTTGCACGTGATGCCAGACATTGGATAAAAGAAAAAAAAAGCATCTGCTGGTCGTGGTCGTAAGTACGGGTGGATGTAAGTCGAGCAGGTTGTAAGTCGGATGTTACTTGTATGAGGGAAACCTTTTTTCTCCTTTGAAAGGTTGCATTGTGTCATTGAAAGAGGGAGAGGAACCTGACTGACCTTTGTCATTGGTGATGGTGATCTTGTTCTCCTTGCCGGTGCTCTTGTCCGCCGCAGTCACATTCATGATCCCGTTGGCATCAATGTCAAAGGTCACAGTGATCTGGGGGACACCCCTTGGTGCTGGTGGGATTCCAGCGAGCTCAAACTTTCCCAGAAGGTTGTTGTCAGCGGTCATGCCTCTCTCTCCCTCAAACACCTGTGGACACCCAACACCGTGCTCATCCTTTGCTGAAGAACAATGGGTTTCAGTGAGGCAGTTTTGGCAGAGATGGTACCTGAATGAGGACGCCGGGCTGGTTGTCGGAGTAGGTTGTGAAAACCTCGCTGTGCTTGCAAGGGATGGTTGTGTTTCTCTTGATGAGCACGGACATGACCCCTCCTGCGGTCTCGATGCCCAGAGACAAGGGGCTGACATCCAACAGCAGCAGGTCCTGGACATTCTCAGACTGGTCTCCAGACAAGATGGCGGCCTGGACAGCTGCAGCAGATTTATCAGTTCGCAACATGGATTCTCGGTGATGACAAAAAATCTCGTACCTGCGCCATAGGCCACGGCCTCGTCCGGGTTGATGCTCTTGTTCAGCTCTTTACCGTTGAAGAAATCCTGCAGCAGCTTCTGGATCCTTGGGATTCGAGTGGAGCCACCGACCAAAACCACGTCATTTATTTTGCCCTTGTCAAACTTGGCGTCACGCAGGGCTTTTTCCACCGGGTCCAGCGTGGCGCGGAACAGGTCCCCGTTGATCTCCTCGAAGCGGGCTCTGGTCATGGACGTGTAGAAGTCGATGCCCTCGAACAGAGAGTCGATCTCGATGTTGGCCTGAGTGCTGGAGGACAGCGTGCGCTTGGCCCGCTCGCAGGCCGTGCGCAGGCGCCGCACCGCCCTCTTGTTGTCGCTGATGTCCTTCTTGTGCTTACGTTTGAACTCGCCGATGAAAAAGTTGACCATGCGGTTGTCAAAGTCTTCGCCGCCCAGGTGAGTGTCGCCCGCAGTGGACTTCACCTCGAAGATGCCATCCTCGATGGTCAAGATGGAGACGTCGAAGGTGCCGCCGCCCAGATCGAAGATGAGGACGTTACGTTCGCTTCCAACCTGATGAAGTCGAATGGAAAGCGCTTTCGCATGAAATTCTGCGACTCTCCTGCCGTCACCCACCGTATCCTACCTTCTTATCCAGCCCATAAGCAATAGCGGCGGCTGTCGGCTCGTTGATGATGCGAAGAACGTTGAGTCCAGCGATGACTCCGGCGTCTTTGGTCGCCTGCCGCTGCGAGTCATTAAAGTATGCTGGGACCGTCACCACCGCGTTGTTCACGGTCTGCAGGGAACACATTGATTTAACAAGGCTCACGGTGTTTGGGGTCGCTGCCGAGCTTCACCTTGCCCAGGTACGCCTCCGCGATCTCCTTCATCTTCAGCAGCACCATGGAGGAGATCTCCTCCGGATAGAAAGACTTTGTTTCTCCCTTGTGCTCCACCTGAACTTTGGGTCTGGAGTGATCATTCACCACTTTGAAGGGCCAGTGCTTCATGTCAAGTTGCACCAGGGAGTCATCGAAATGACGTCCAATCAGGCGCTTCACATCTGACCAATAACAGAAAGGCAGCTGAAATTCTATCGTTCATGTAGCTATGATTCGTTTACGAGAAACAACTTGAGAAAAAAAAAACATATTTATTGAATAGAACTAAAATAAGTATATAAAAATTATATATATATATAAAAATAAAACTAAAAAATCTTTAGTTTCACACTTTCTATCAAGTAAAATATGTCATACTCTTTCAGTCATTTTTCTTACCAAACACTGTGTTGGTTGGATTCATCGCCACCTGGTTCTTGGCCGGATCCCCAATCAGCCTCTCCGTCTCGGTGAAAGCAACGTAACTGGGCGTGGTCCTGTTGCCCTGGTCGTTGGCGATGATTTCCACTTTTCCATGCTGGAAAACTCCCACGCAGGAGTAGGTGGTGCCCAGATCAATACCGATGGCTGGTCCCTTCGACATGCTTGCTACTGTAACACACAGACGCAAGACATTTCAGACACAGCCGTGTCTTCACCCAACACAACTGAGGGCAACGCTCCCGTCTTCTCTGTGGTCAATGAGGCTGCTCCTTCGTGAATAACTGATCTTATTTTTGGTGAGTGAGCAGCGTGGAGTAACTCTGTCCCAGTGAATTTAATTTTACAGACATATGCATGTATGTATTTGTATTTAAACGCCACAAAAAATAACAGGGTTTGGTTTAGCCTGCGACCCGTGAGTTTGACAACCAATGATCGGCAGCACCAAACACTTTGGTCTGCCAGAAACATGGTGTCGTGGTCAGAGCTCGAACTTTAGATGATTCCAGTGTTACTCCTCACTCCATCTAAAAAATACATGTCGCTTAAATGCATTAAACACAGCTGTACTATCATCTCTGCTAATAACACTAAATAGATAACAACAGAAATATTGACAAAAAAATAACCTGCCTGTGTTTATCCAGTTTCTATGCGAAAGCAAAATGAAGAGGAACATGAAATGCTTTTTACCAGAAAGGTATTCAGGGTGTGTCTTTGGTGTGGTTATGCAACCAGCAGAAACAGCTCAAATTTGCCAAAATCTGTAAAATTATGACTCAAATAATTGACCATTCCAGTCACTTTGCATTTGTGTCACCAGAATTATTTCGTAATATAAAAACAAAAAAGTAAATATCGGAAGTAGGAATGATGCAATACACAAGTGGATGTTGCGTACCTTAAACACGGTGAGTTTTAGGTGGAATTTTGGCGAAAGCGACTCACCTCCACTGGATGGCGAGACTCGGACGCGGAGCTTCTCCTGGAGGTGACTCGGAGCGGGTGAGTGACGGCAGGAGCGTTCACCTGGTCCGGGTTCTTCGCAGTCAGGAGTGTGTGGGACACGAGGAGGAGCCCTCACTGCTCCAATTAAAGAGCAGCATCCTCGCTCTGCTGGATTGTTTCGTCTGCCTGGATCAAGTTTCACAGGTTGTGCAAACACGTCAAAACTAGTTTGGCTGTCAGTTAGTTGCAGGATATGCCATGTTTGTCAAAAATGTGCTCGGGGGGGATTTCCATGGGTTCCAAAGCAAATGTAGTCTCACGCACTTGGTCACAACGCATGACTTTAACCCAGCGGACATCCTCCTGGTTCATCCTGCTGGGGTCAGCACAGGTACTGACCACTGCAGAGAGCAGTCTACAACATGCTCACGACAGGCTCAGTACTGTCACATACCTGTTACTCAACTGCTCGCTGTACATGTAAACATCCTTATCTGAATATGACAAAGTCAAGACGGATCACTGAGGCCGTGCAAACATCAAGACTGAAGAACGTCTGACGGCGGCGCCTTATTTACAAATGCTGTCTTTAACTTTCTAGAGTGTCATGGTGAAGACGGACGTCACATGCAGTCGTGACAACTTCTCTCATGAGTGGGGTTTGAGCTGCAGCTCTGACAGGAGAGCGAATCCAGTTGAGGGGGTTCAGGTGTTCAGCAAGAATGTCACCTGGTCGCCTTCCTTTGTTGGTCTTTCTGGCGCAACCAGTCGGGACTGGGACGACACCCAGAGGAAACCCCAGGACACATGAGCATCTCCAGCTTGAACCTCTTGGAATTCCTCCACAGAAACTAATGCTAAACTTCTGAAAGACTGTTGAACAGAACAGAAAATGATTGACTTTTACAGAATATTTAAATAGTACTTATGTACAGTATAGTACAAGATAGATATAGTTATTACAGTTTAATTAAGGAAATACATTTCTTTCTTATTTTTTCTGTGTTATTTAACTAGTTTTTCTACTTTTTCCACTTTTTATTAATATAAACTGGTTAAATTATAACAATCTAGTTTATATTTATTTGAATTGAATGTTATTTCTCAGGTGTCTTGTGCTATGGATGATAACTGCAACTTAAAAATAGTACTTTGAAATGTAAAATATAACTAAATAAAAAGTCAACAAAATGTATCCAAAGTAATGTTTCCACCCAATAATTAAATAATAACAATTTTGTTCTTGGCAATATGCGTATTTGTGTGTACTTTGAATTAGTTTTTCTACTTTTTCTTTCTTCATTAATGTAAAGTAATGAAATTGTAATTATTTCGTTTACATTATTTATTTTATATATATTTTATATTATAAAGTTTATATTCTGATTAATTTGTTTCTTAGGTGTCATATGTTATGGATGCTGACTGCAGTAGTACTCAAAACAATTTAAATAAATAAAATAAAAAGTGACTAAAACATAGTCAAAGCAGCATTCCCCTCAATAATTAATTAATTAATAATAATATTGTTCTTTTCTCGTTGCTTTTTAGGAGCCTAATGTAGCAAGGGATGCTAACTATAGCAACAGTTCTTTTTAGAAAAATATGAAGAGGAATTTACGTTTATTTAAATCTCCTGCAATATATCGGAATGGCATGAATGAATTACATTTGTATGACTTACACTCAAGTGTTTGACAAGTTAAAAATGTCATCCTCCTTATCTTATGACTTTTGCTATATTGATGTCCCATATATTCTCCTGCAGGAGGGTTTTGATAACAAGTTTAGCACACGGTTGTTATGGCCTTCGCTATCGGTTAAAAACCACGGCACAGTGCGGTGGCCAGTGCCTCCACGTGGATGAACCAATGGACTGTTAGAGGGCTACACACATAGTCCTAGGTTACATGAGGTGACACCGATTTTCCCACCAGATGAGGTCACTAAAGCACAGGAGAAAGAAAGCAAACCAGCTGACATGTGAGCGACAACATAAAACACGGTCACCTAAGAAGCATCCAAAAAGTAGGCAAGCGCATCTTGAATATCAATTTAAAATGCCATTCCGAACCCATTCATGGGAAATCATCTCCGGTGAAGATGTAAAAAAGGAAAGGGGATCCCTGAGTCATTGTGTGACAACAATCCCCGGGATTGTTTTACAGCGATGTACCATCCACAGCTTTGTCCTGATTTGACCCAATAAAAAGTGATCTTGAAGTGTCACTTGAAGCGGATGTGTCATGCAAGGCACGAGTCTCTGACTCACCTTGTGGAGTCAAATCATGTTAAGAGAGGCGGATCTCAATGTTTGGTTTGTACTTACTGTTCAGCAGTGTGAACAACTCGGTGGTATGTTTACTGCACATGTGGTCTATGAAATACTTAGATGCCATTCGTGCCAGTTCAATGCAGCACTGCTATTTAAGCCCCAAAGTGCACTGCAACAGTTGAAGCATTGATATTATTGTTTTATGAGATAAGATCTTATCAACTTTGTTCTGGAAATAAATAAAACAGTTGATACAGTAGTAGCTGGGACCCTAATCTCAATTGTTTCTCATAACAAAATAGATAAAATAAAAAAAAAATTTAAATGACAGACGACAGAAAAGGTGAATATGATTCAATGTAGAGAGAAAACAAAATATCCAGTAGCAAAAAAATGAAAGAATGAAAAAAAAATTATTGTATGTATTATTGTGTTATGTATTATTATTGGAAATATGTCGTGAAATTTTCAGCATCGCAAATATTCAAATTATATAGGTATAATCTCAAAATGCTAAAACAAAACTATTTCCAATGTTGAAATTGACCTTTCAGGACTCAATAGTTCGACACAGTTGTGCATGTGACCACAGCTCAGATGGTCCTATACAGTCGACACCATTACTGCCTGTTGACATCGCCTCCATATTGTACCGTGCTGCAGATGATGAATGATGTTCCCTCCACATCAGTCACCATTCGTCCACCTCCACCATCCTCAGAGAAAGAGAGAGGGCTGCAGGTGGACAGCTCACCATAGAACATCCATAACTGCCTTTCTTTCCTCGGATACGCTTCCTTTTGTGTCTCACATTACCTCGAGTCACACTCAGGGGAACATGATCGTTTTGCTGTATTGATCAGAAACAGTCACAGAAGAGCTGGAGATGCGGCCAGATAGTGGCTCCCTGCGGTGAAGCACACATGTTCCAGAGTCAAAAGAGACATGTGGAAACCTGCCTGGGAACGGGACAGAGACGGATGGACGCCTCAGTGTCATGAGTCAGGTGTGTGAGGTCCGGAGACAATGAGCCTCACCAACCAAGAGCTTGGTCGAGGCCTTCAGTCGTAAAATGAGGGGTAGGTTTAACAAACACGATGACTTAAAGGGAAGATGCACAACTCATGTAAATGGCTGGGATTCTCTTTTATCTGAGGCCTTTTAGCTGCTGTTCTTCAGATCACCACGGAGAGGTGCTATTGAGTCAAGCAAGACCTTTGGCCTTGACACTATTTTTTAATATTTAAAAAATAATCGATAAGAAAGTGCAATCGTAGCGAATAATAAATAAAAAATAAATAAAATACAATAAGAATCATTGGTTGAGAGTGAACTGTCGGAGACTAAATATACTCTAATACATTGCAACAGGACACTAAAGGACACATTATAACGGTTAAATACAGGCAAATATGTTGCTAACACACATATGAATAAGTACTCTATTTATAGTCACGACAAAACAAACGCTCCTAAACATCGCTTCATGTGCATGTGGACTTTGGCGACTCAACGTCAACACATTCACAACACGGTTAGCGCAACAAGGCATTTTTTTTCTTTTGTTTTGAAACATTCATTCTGGCGCTGCAATTCTGGGAGCAACATCCAGAGTCCAGGTGAAAGAGGGGATGAACTCAATGAAAGAGCGATCTCAGGTCACATGCTTGCCTGACATTCCAGAACACTGGTGCCACCGACATATCCATCTGGTCCATCCAGACCAGGAACAGCTTCTTCCCCTCGGCCGTCAGACTGTTGAATTCGTGAACAGCCTTGTTGTTATTTTATTTTATTATTTTTTTGTCAGCACTTTACTCCAAAACACTTTCCTAGTTGGTGGGCTCCCCGCTGACCATGGCAATACATTATATTCTGAGTCTGATAACATATTAATATTGATTAAATGGAGGAAAATTCTGCAGAAAAACAGGGTTTCCATGGCAGTTTTTCAAAAGTGGACATCAGAGCGCTAAAAGAGACACATTTGCAATCTCAGAGATCACACTGATAAAAAGCAAACCAAAGCTGGAGTCAAAGCAGCAACCTGTGCAGAGTGCATGAGCGTGTTGGCACTGCGCGGCGACCCACTGCCGTGTTGCAAATTGTGACCCAGATCAGTCACTTCATTGTTGCCATTCAAGCAAACAGCCGCGGGAGCAGCCACATTCACAGCTCAGGGCTTCGACACCATGTGCCCAGAGAGTCACCTATAGCACCGCTCGGAGACAAAACAATAGATATTAAAACTGGCATTTGACATCCGAGCCAGGCCAGTCACGGCGTCGCAGGCTCCGTATCCTCGCTGCATTGTGTGGCCGATCTTCAGGGACCAGCGACGGCAGAATCCCCTTTCGTGTCATGATGCTGGACAAAAGAGGAAGGATGTGTCCCTCCGATAGGTGTGTCCTGTATTTTCACACTGTACAAAACAAGCTATTTACAGTTCACCACCCGAGGGCAGAAGAAAGCCTGATCCGTCACTAAACTCCTCACTCACAACAAACCAAACCACGCTTGTATCACTTCAAACAATCGAGAAGACTTTTTGATCAGATCCTTATCTGGTGCTTTCGTAAGCTGACATTTTTTTTCCTCGAGGTTTCCCGGGCGTCACACTTGCACGACTGCCTTATCAAACATGATATCTGTGTGACACATATTGGCATCACAGGTGGGATGCATTCATCGTGGGAATAAAGTCGAGCAGCTATAAATAAACTGCAGGCTTATACAGGTTTACATTGAAATCTCAATCAAGAAATAAACATTAGCATTTTTTAATAATATTTGCACTTGTTTTTCATGGTTGCTAAGGTGAAAACCAAGGCGTCCAAATATTTTTTAGTATTTGATGAGGTAGCATCGCCACATAGTAGAGACAAGCAAGTCATCAACCATTATTTTTCTGAATTTGCAGTTCTACTTATTGTAACTGCAATGCATTTTTGGACAATACTATAGTACCAGTGTTCGCCAAGCGAGCTAGCTAGACAGCTCACCTCTTCATTCAGTGTTGCATCATTACATTTATTTCATGAGCCTGAAATCTGTCATCTTGAAACCCAAAATCAGAAATGTAATAATAATTATAATAATATATTGCTATTATTGTACGATAAGTACTATTGCTACTACTAGTAATAATAAACAATTTCAAAGATAAACTGGATTAACAAAAAAATGAAAAATGAAATATATATTGTTAAAAGAAAATACAGTTGAACTTAAGATAAATGACAACTCCAAAAAAATATTTAAAATGGTAACATTTTATGAGTAGCACTTCTTGTTACATCTGAAATAAAATGTATATTAAAAATAATGTGTTCATATCTTTGTCTATTGTTGTTATGATGATTCGAATAACAAATATGTATTCTGTCTCTTCAGTTTATTAGCCTTTAAATATCACGTAAGGCTAAATGTTTTACTGTTAAGATGTGTGAGCGAAGACATTGAGAGGTACTGGTACATAAACCACACTCAGTAGCATCATAAGTGCATCATTTCTATAAGTGACTTCAATAGTCAACAGGTGTAACACTAAGTTACGTGAGAGGAGGAGGTGTGTGTTGGGGGGAGAGGCTTCCCTTTGTCACTTAAATGACACTCTAGAGATTAGAGGGACTTTCGGTCAGGAGCCAGTGGAACCACTTCAACAGGGTCGCACCGTTGGAAGTGTAAAATGAATCCAAGTTCCATGTATTCCTGGGGTGGGCAATTCAACTTCCAGAGGTGCCCCATTAGATACTGTGAGTGTTGTGAGGGGTTGTTGAAAAAATTAACTTCACTGCATTTTGGTCCTAAACTATTATAAAAGGAGTGTATATAGTGTTACAGTGAGCATTGCTCAACAATAGCTTTGAAGGAAGACAAAAAAAAAGCTTGTGAGATATACTCATAAGTTGTTTTAACATGAAGAATTTAATGCATGAACTCATGAATGAAAAGGTCAAAAAATAGTGTTGTAGTTTTGCTCATGAGGGCTGCATAAATGAAGGCAAATGGCTGGATAGCTGGATGGATGGATAGACAGGCGAACAGACGGATGGATGGATGGATGGATGGACAGACAGGCCAAGAGATGGATGGATGGATGGATGGACAGGCGAACAGATGGATGGACGGATGGACAGACAGACAGACGGATGGATGGATAGGCAGGCGAACAGATGGATGGATGGATGAACAGACAGGCAGACAGATGGATGGAAAGCTGGATGGATAGCTGGATGGATGGATGGATGGATGGATGGACAGGTGAACAGATGGATGGATGGATGGACAGACAGGTGAACAGATGGATGAATGGATGAACAGACAGGCTGACAGATGGATGGATGGACAGACAGGCTGATGGACGGATGGACAGACAGACGGATGGATGGATAGGCAGGCGAACAGATGGATGGATGGATAGCTGGATGGATGGATGGACAGGCGAACAGATGGATGGATGGATGGACAGACAGGTGAACAGATGGATGGATGGACAGACAGGCTGATGGACGGATGGACAGACAGACGGATGGATGGATAGGCAGGCGAACAGATGGATGGATGGATGAACAGACAGGCTGACAGATGGATGGAAAGCTGGATGGATGGATAGCTGGATGGATGGATGGATGGATGGATGGACAGGCGAACAGATGGATGAATGGATGGACAGACAGGTGAACAGATGGATGGATGGATGGATGGACAGACAGGCTGACGGACGGATGGACAGACAGACGGATGGATGGATAGGCAGGCGAACAGATGGATGGATGGATGAACAGACAGGCTGACAGATGGATGGATAGCTGGATGGATGGATGGATAGGCGAACAGATGGATGGATGGATGGACAGACAGGCTGACGGACGGATGGACAGACAGACGGATGGATGGATAGGCAGGCGAACAGATGGATGGATGGATGAACAGACAGGCTGACAGATGGATGGATAGCTGGATGGATGGATGGACAGGCGAACAGATGGATGAATGGATGGACAGACAGGTGAAGAGATGGATGGATGGATGGATGGTTGGATGGACAGACAGGCTGACGGATGGATGGACAGACAGACGGATGGATGGATAGGCAGGCGAACAGATGGATGGATGGATGAACAGACAGGCAGACAGATGGATGGAAAGCTAGATGGATGGATAGCTGGATGGATGGATGAATGGATGGACAGGCGAACAGATGGATGGACGATGGATGGACAGACAGGCTGACGGACGGATGGACAGACAGACGGATGGATGGATAGGTAGGCGAACAGATGGATGGATGGATGAACAGACAGGCTGACAGATGGATGGAAAGGTAGATGGATGGATGGATAGCTGGATGGATGGACAGGCGAACAGATGGATGGATGTTTGGATGGATTATATCAAGGAGGATAAATCAAAGGGAAGTTAGACGGTTGTCAGTGGGGCGGATGAACCAAAGGAATGGCCACTATAGTTGAAGACGGATGAACGGATGAATGAGGTCACGTCAGACACGTGAGTATGCTGTCACCAAACGTCCACCGGGCTTCAGTGACAAACCGTTCAGAAGTGAAGGGAGCCAAATAACTTCACCACACCACGTGGGTTTTGAAGACAGAGAAGAAAGTGACGTGAAAGGCAGCAGCTCGCGTTACAGCTTTGTCTGAAGGCCCCCTCACACCTTCCCCCCGCAGGCAGGGCTATAAGAACCCTGATCCAGGGCTGCCACATTCACACAAGATGAGCACCTACAGGTGAGTGGCTGCAGACTCATTCGCACCATCACTGGGTTCTGCTGACGTCGGACAGTTACGGGCTGTACTGCAGAAACTCTTAGCTCATGCTCAAAGGCTGATGCTGCAACTGAGGCTTTTCCTTTCAAATCCTGTCATTCAAGCATGAGGTGCTTTAGCGTCGGCGCTGCAGCTCTGTCTGGATCATCTCATTTTGTCATTGGAATGATGTGTATCAGTTGTCTTCAGTCAATTCTTGATGCTAACGCCGGGTGCGAGGGCCATGTGTGGCCCTCTGATAGCTATTGTTTGGTCTGAATGGGTGGCAGCTCCTGGGGCTGCATGGACATGATGGGGTTTGGTAGGTGGACTTGGCTATTGAATGCCACTTTTACTTGGTCAAACAAAAAGATGAGATTTGTTTTATGAGACTGAGACAGCTGTAGCTTCTCAAACGCAGCAGTGGCATCATTCAATATGCTGAATTCCATTGTGGCAAAAACAAACCAGCATGCCAAAAAAAAAAAAACGCTCCTAAACATCGCTTCAAGGCATTTTTTTTTCTTTTGTTTTGAATCATTCATTCTTGTACACCATTGGTCCAAGGCTGAGAGTTTGGGGTGCTGCGTGGGGAAGACAAACATCACTGTTTTTCTGGCAGTTTGAAAGCCTTTAGATGTGAGTGGCATCATGTAAAAAAAAAAACAAAACTCATTTTCAACGTGAAGGAAGTCGGTTTTCAGTTTTTAAAATTGAAAACGTTTGCAATAACACTGATTCAGTAGGTTTTTCCCCCATTAAATATGCAACTTTTTACTTTATTTTTGAATTTATGTTCTTTTTCTTTCATTTCATATTTGCCATTAAAACACTGCTTCTATTCTTTTTTGTGTGTAATTATTACATATTACATCACTATTTATTTGCTGGTTTTGCCCAACAATCCCAAACTGATAAGAGTGAAGCTTATAATTTGAACATGATTTTTACATCATTCTTTTTCCCCCAACTGAGCAGCTTCTGTCCGCCGAGGCTCGCCCTCCTCGCCTTCCACTTCACGCTTATTTTACAAGCTGAAGGCCAAACGCCCACCCAGTGTGTCACCAGTCCCACGAACAGAGCTCCTGGTACAGTAAGCCGTGCTCTCCTTCCACTCAATTCCTCCTGCATTCATGACCCATTCTCACCACCTTTCCCTGGTAGAAAACTCGGATATTTCCGTGGTCTGCGGCGCCCAGACGATGCAGCTCAGCATCTACGTCTGCCCCATCTACCAGGCTCAGTACAACGAGACTCAAATGGCGCTGAACAACGAATACAACAACCCCAGTTGTTTTGGTGACGTTGACCTGAGCGCCGACCCGCCGGTGTTAGAATTCAGTTTCCCCATCAACGAGACCTCGGGCCCCGTCTGCGGCAACACCTTCGAGGTGGGTCTTTTCTTTTACTATATAACAACAAGAAAGGAAAAAAAGATGGGTGCCTCAATGTACACTCAATGATTTCTGTATAAAAAGTGTGTACACAATAAATATTTGCAAACACTTTCATCAGTCAAAACAGACTGTAGAGGAAACTGAACAAGCTAACCACCGCACTAATGGCTACAGTATTAATAAACCATGTTAACCACAACTTTCATTGTCATCCAGTTGGACACAGACATTTAATTTTCATTGAACATTAATATAATTTCACGCCGTCTGTCGACTTTTGTGGCAGTAAAACTTAAATATACAGTAAGACTTGTGTCTTATTCCCGGGTTAAAAACATTTCTCTCACTGGCTCCACAGATCACGGAGGAGGTCGGGACCGGAATTTTTTCCGAGTTCTCCAGCGTCCAGTATGCGACCATCTCTGGAGAGGTGGTCTCCATCGACCCGTCCGGGGGGACGATCACGTACCTGCCGCAGATCATTTACAAGTTCTCCTGCAAGTACCCCATGCAGTACCTCCTGAACAACACTCAGCTGGGCGTGTGCGTAAGCTACAATGACACATTGGAGGGGATTGTGTTTCTACATCTAGAATTTTGACCTGATTTACTGAACATGGAAAGATATTTGAGCATAGCATTGTTAGCATCATTGGCTAATAATGAAGTTACATTTAGAATACATACAAAACGTGTGAGTAATTTACGATTAATCGTGAGTTAACTCTGCATCAGTGCGATTAATTGAGATAAAAAATGTCAATATAGTGTAATGTCTGCTCAGTATAAGTATTAAAAAGTCGATCCTCCACGATGTCACCTTCAATAAAACGGTGTGGTCTGCAGCTCGGGTGTGAACCTGGTGGTGAACGACAACAACGGCAGCTTCATCAGCACGTTGAGCATGCAGCTGTACAGCGTAAGTCCTCCTCCCAGTGTTTAAGCGTCACACATCCACCTCCCTTCACTCCTCTATTCTCTTCCATCCCCACAGGATGAGCAGTACACGCAGATAATGACGATGCCAGAGTCAGGAATCAGACTGAAGACCAAGATCTACGTGGCAGTCATCGCCACCAATCTGACAGTCGGGTAACATCCTGTGGTTTTTCTGGAGGGGGGTGAACAGCGCCACTGCTCAAAAGGAGGACGCAATAGCATCACAAAAGTCGGCATTTTGACTATTAACCCAAGTTAGTAGGCAATAACAAATGGAATCTAAGGTGTCACGGTTGGCATCGGTCACATGGGCACATTCTCACGTTACATATATCGATTATTCTCCAGTCATAATTAAGAATTCAGAGCAAAAACAGCGCCACCCCATGGACACCATCGATCCTGAACTTTCTTTTATTTTACACCAAGATGCCATGGGAGAGAACACAGCTTCAACTGAAGGCTGTCAGCTTGCTTACTCTGAAAGTTGTCTGAGTGAATGTGCAGGTTTCATCAGTACTGTCATACTTATTAGTCTGTTAACAATGTACAATTATTTGCAGTCGCTGTTGACCAGAGACAACCAAATATTAGGTTCATAAACTTGCATTTATTTGCACAAACATGGCTGCTACTGCGGGTACAAAGCAAACTTAACTAGGACCTAAACCAAACTTAAATTCAATCATCATGACTCCATTTTTTATGTGTAATCCTCAACTATGAGGCCTCATATATAGGATCTCACACACACACACAAACAGTCATGTTTTTATGTTTCATGGGGGCATTTCCTTGACTTTCCTCAGCCTCTAAAACTGACCATCCAAAACAAATGGCTCACCTTAACCAGGACCTTAACCAAGCTTAAATTCAATTATTGTGACCCAGTTATTTTAAAGTTTTAATCCTCAAGTTGAGGCTTAAACTTGTGGGGAACACACACACACGCACGCGCACACGCACACGCACGTTGTCTTCCAATCTTAGTGAGTGAAATACATTGACATAACCCTTTCCCCAGCCTTTCCCCCAAACCTAACCATCTAAAACAAACGACAACACTTAACCTTTCAAAGCTCATACAGGTTCACACAAAGACAGAAGAACAAGAACACACACATGCACGCACCCACTGCCATTTCTTCTTATTAGAGGAGGACCAGACAGTCTGCTTCTCACTGCACCACATCACAGTCCAGACACAACACAAAGTCGACCTCGAGCCCCTGCTTATCGACTAATCCAGCCAATATTGGGTTGCACTTGGTGGGCGTAGCTGGTTCCCAACTTAAGTGGCCTGTCACTTTCAAATGTTTAAATCCACTTGTTTTTGTGTTTAAAGGTTCAACGTGCTGCTGGATCGATGTTACGCCACAACAAGTCCTTACCCCACTTACACAACGTTCTACGACCTTTTCGTAGGGTGAGTCCCTCATACATAACCACACTAGACAATAGCTGGCGGTGACATCCAACTCTTCCCATCACTGTGCGCTGCCAACACCTCCCCGTCACGCCCTCAGGTGCACGCTTGACAAGCAGACGACCGTCAAGCTCAACGGCCAGGCTCAGGTGGCCTACTTCTCCTTCGAGGCCTTCAGATTTATCGATCACAAAAACCTCACCGTGTCCGTGTTCTACCTGCACTGCATCACCAGGCTGTGTAAGGTGTCCGAGTGCCCCGATCTGATGCCGGTGAGCTGCCTACCGTCCGTTCACAACAAGCGTTTCAGGAACTTTGGTGTTGACTTCAGCGCTCTGAACAGAACTGCGGCACCACCATCAGCGCCAGGAGAAAAAGAGCCGCCCCAGATGCCACTGCCAACGCCACTGTCACCTCGCGCGCCATTATTGTCGGCAAACAAACAGTGGGTAGGTTCAGATTTCATATTGTCATATGAGCTTGAAAGTCTGACTGTAACTGTAAACCTCCCCTTATTTCAAAGTTAAGTGGGACTGGAGCCTATGGCAGCTACTCTTCTGTTATCATGTTCTAGCCAAGCACATTTGAGACCTTTATTCGGGTATGTGACGCAAACTTCAGGAACTGAACCTTTTCATCCGCTACATTGATGCACAGGACGCTGTCTATCAAACCATTCTTCAGCGTGTATTTCGGTTGCGTTGAAGAGGCAGCTGTAAGAGCTCCAGACTTTCCTCTCTTCAAACACGACAACTGCTGGGTTGGTCAGGCCCAGAGCTCCACAGTACAGAGCCAAAGTCTAAGTCTATTCAGGATAAAGCTAGTGATTTTGCCTCTGCTACATCAACACATTAAACTCAAAAACTCAAACGCAGACCAAGTAATAACCGGGAAAACATTCATATGTCAGACTGTGAATGGGATTCTTTTATGGACAGAATTATTATAGCTCAATGTGAATCCGATATACGTGTCGCATTTAAGGACTGTAAGATAATTTTAGCTGTTAGCTCCAAATCCAGTCGACTCATAACCTGTTTTATATACTGTAGTTTCTGGAATATAAACCGCTGATTTTTCATATGTTCTGAATACGGCGGCTAATACATGCTAACTATGCAGCTAATACGTGGATTTTTAGTAAAATATTTCACTTTGTCTCAGACAAATGAAATCAATTATACAGGTTTTATTTACATTAAATAAGTCAATGTGCTGTTGTGGCCTGTGTGCATTCCCGGTACTTTCTGCCACAGCGGCTGTGGAGGCGGAGCTCCATCTTGAACGTAATGAGGTCTTTAATCAACAAAACATCTGCAGGCTGACGTGAGGAGTCTCACTCTATTGGTGCAGCTAGGTGACCTGGGCAGCTAATGCATGTACAAAATCTGTTTTTTTTTCTCGTAAATTTAGCGGGTGCAGCTAATATTCAGGTGCACTCGATGGTCTGAAAACTATGGTGTTGTATTCTTATCCCATTCCCCAGGACCATCTTGTGTCCCGACAGAGTGTAGTGCCCTTTTTTGAGTTGCACTCTGGATACAGGAAGACACATTTCAATTGCATATATTGCCTCTCTTTCTCGGTTTTGTAAAGAATTTCTAGCAAAAAGTTTGTTTTCTTAAATTGAAAAATACTGTAGGGGATTAAAACAGGTCAATAAATGCACCACATCAAGTCAAGCTAGTGAGGCAACTGAGAGCTGTAAAATAAATGATTATAACACAGATGTATACAAAGCAGTACTAGTAGTCACCATCTGGACCTGTTTTTTGACTTGGTGCTTCTTTGTCTTTCAGATGACATTCAAACAAACATGGCTCCTGTCGGTAAGAATCCTCTTAGATATTACATTTTAAAGATTATTATCTGTAAAGGCGACTCATCTGATATGGAATTGCAGGCTCGCAGGCTCAGACCCAGTACAGCAGTCCTGTGGTGGCCGTCATCGTGTGCATCGTGGTCCTCACCATCCTCTTCATCGGCATGTCTGTCTATCTGGGCTGCTACGTCAGACAAGGGAAACTCGTCATGCACTAATATCTTCACCTCTCTAGCGCCACCTGTGTCTCGACTCGATATGCTGCAACCATGGCAACGATCACATAGGAACCTTGATATATCAGAAGGACGGTGAAGGCTCGGGAGTGAGAGCCATGACCCCAGTTCTTTTTAGGAAGGAGTTAGAAACGAGTGTCTGTTCTAGTGTACATACACCCAGGGTCATGGTTGAATGACTGATCCGCACGCTTTAATGTTATATATTTTTTTAAAAGACAATAAATCACATAAGAGGATGACTGGAAGTTTATTGTCGATAAATCCTGGAAACACAAATAACAAGCAAGCATTCAGGGACGATAATCTGGCGCCCCCAACCCTCCAAATTGGGCCAATAACAGTTACAAGTTATGAGCTGAGCAGAATCATTTTTCAGATTCTGTATTAATATTAGCATTGTCACATGGTGGCTTGATTTTAATATCTCATCAGGTCAGGTTTATTTAATGGTGAAAATGACCTTCATAAGAGTAAAAAAGAAAAAAAAAATCAGGAATTTGAAAATTGTATTTATTTTATGAGTATAGTTGATGGAAGCTTGTTTTTTTTTAGATATCGGATTTAATTTAATTCTTTAAATAATTTCATTTTGGGAGAATCGACGGTGTCTAAATTAGTTGTAATATTTGGGAATATATTAGAATAAATAAAATAAGTGGATGAAAGATCTGATTTTATTGCATTTAATGGAGCCCTATTTTCTATCTATTAAATTAAAAAATATTTTCTTTAATTTGATCATTTTCTTTTTCATATAAAATTTAAGTGTGCTACGAAGCACTATGCTAATAGTGAAAGATTGGCAGAAAACAAATGGAACTGAAAGTGATCCTGTATGAAAGTGTGGCTGGGTAACTTATTTGAAAGCAGCTTTGGTGTTCAGCATTCGAAGCGGCAGCACGTCCTCCACCCACTCGTTCGGGGTGGCCACCATTTGCTCCCACAGCGACACTTCATACTGTGTCGAGTCCATCCAGTCCACCACGGCTCCGTAACTCATCCCTGCACAGGAGAGAATGTTCAGAACACACTGGTCAGTATGGGCAGGAGAAATGACCTGACCACCCCCACTGCATGACACGCACCAGTTCCTGCTCCGAGCCTCAGCCCCCCGAGAAGGTTGTTCACCAGTCGGTCCCGGTCCCAGACGGTGAGCTCCACGCAGGCTTCAGTCAGGTCTTCCTCTCGGATCCCGTCGTACACCATGGTGTGGTTGAAGACCGGGTCCGCCGTTCTCCTCAGCACACGTGTCTTCTGGCGACTCTTCCTGCTTGTGTCCGGAAGCACAAAGCTTCAAGGGAAGAAAAACAAGAGATAAAATTCATGAAAAAAAATCCCCAGAGTCTGAGCTGAGACGGTGCTGCTCACCACTTCACGTAGGGGTCAATGGCGGCTCTAACTAAAGGAAGGTTCTTGCATTCTTTTACCCAAATGTGAAGCTCTCCGGTGCTTGGACCTTCTTTAGAAAAGGAAAGTATCGTAAAAGCTATGTACACATAACATGAATAAACCATGTTTCTTTTCTATCAATCTTTCTAGTCGGTTAGTTAGCATACCTCTTTTTACAGCTCAGTTTGTTTCTGAACATTTTTGTTTGTTGTAAAAAAAAAAGGAATGAATTAATAGATGTATATTCCACCTCTTTCAATATCTTAGCTGGTGATTACCAACTTCATTCCTGTACATTTTATTGCATCCTACTCTGCACATTTTAGAATTCAATTCCCCCTCACACTCAAGTTCATATCTTAACCTTTTTTTTTTTTTCTTTAACTCTTCTTTAATGGTAACTTAATCGACTTTAACAGATATTAATTTGGCATTTAAATTCACTAACAATATTAAAAGAACATTCATTTTTGTGAGCTATGTTCTTACTTATTTCTTCCTAATTTGTGATACACACTAAACTTCAATTGTATATCAAAATATTAGGACAATATATTGATTGAATTACACGAAATTAAATGTGTTTTTACGTCAACAGAATCAAAGCCGCTGCACACCTTCACTGCGTACGACTTGTGGCAGGAAACGTACGGCGAGTCTCATCTCCCCTCGGCCATTAGAGGGCGCTGTAGCGGGTGTTGTCTGTCAACAAATTTAATCCAGATTACAACACCCAGAAGGCAGAATCGTTTAAATGGAACGCAAACAGACAAAAGAAAAAAAGACAAGTCACAACACTCCCAGATAAGGAAGTTTGCAAGTGCGTGTCTTTCTTCTCACTCTGGGTTTGAGGGCCATGTAGTTCATATGGGTGTGGTCGAAGTCCCACTTGGACAAATCCACATCCACCTCGCCCAGGAAGCTGTTCCTGCCAAATGTGTCATGATGCCAAACGGAGAGAATGAGCGTCTGGGTTCGCAGATACTCCATGTGAACTCGATACTGGAGAGAGAGACAGACACTTTTGTTTGATGAGGGTGAGACAGCGCCAACTGCTGAGTGTGGGAAAGTGTGTGTTGCCGTTGGCATGACAACCCCGGAGTCTCACTCGCAGGATCTCGTTGAACGTAGGATTCAGTGTCTTCTTTTTTATTGAGGTTTTCCTTTTTCCGAGGTTTGATCTATCAGGGTGCAGGTAGGTTTTCACATATCTGTGGGAACAAAGCACAGTTTAGTTTTGACACGGCAAACTACAACGTCGCTGAGTGATGACACGCGTCGTCTCAACTTACGGATCTGAGCGACCTCTTTTGGGGTCGACCGCGGCCAGGTCCCTGCACTCAGCCACAAATATGTGAAACTCGTTGAGCCTCTGCACGTAGTTGATGGAGAACTGGACGTTTCCCTGAACCTCCACGTTCCCAAATTCGCCGGGGTACATCGTGAGCACACTTCCACTCAGCTGCATGAAAAACAGACTTGTTTGTGGAGCAAAAGTCCAAGGAAAAGTGCGGTTAGTGATGCTCATGCGGAACATACAGACGGCTTAGAGGTCACTTTAGCGGAGTTAGTGATGTTAGACATGGAGGGGGAGACCACCTCCTCCTCACAGGCAGAGTTAGACTCTTCCACATCATCCTGAAATAGAGATCCATGCAGAGGAATCCAGAAACTGGCCGGACTAAACATGCTGGTTTTACCTCCTTCTGCAAACACGATGGAACCGATTTGCTCATCTTCTTAAGGCTCTTCAGGTCAGACAACACCGGCGAGGGAATTGGCGGTAGAGGCATGGCTGCGTCAAGAAGAAAAACATCTATAAAACCTCTGTCACCAACAGGCTGTGTGGTAGCAACCTTTACCATCACTGGTGCGCCTCTTCTCTGCAGCTTGTTCATGTCTTCTTTTTTGTCCTGAGACACAGAGAAGCAAGTCAGCCTGAACGTTCGAAAAGAGATGAGACTTGCTGAGGGGAGACTTGCTCGGGGACAGGGACGCGATCAAGTCCTCCATGCTCTTCGTCATGTTTGTGGGTCGTGCTGCCGCTCGACGTAGTGCTTTGCGTAAAGGATCGTCACGGTTTTCTCCTGAAGTAGGAACAAAAACAAGGACAATTTTAAAGAACATTTTGTACAGTTTCAAGGTATGTTCACACCAAGCGTGATTTACGCAACAAAAAACAATCTTTTATGAATATAAATATTACGCATGTGATAGAAAGTGACATCAAATCCTTCATTTCAATAGAGACGGCAGCATTAAATCTTATTTTGCCGTCAATGTGCTGCCACAGTTGATAACAGGGGACAGTTCAGCCTCTCCGATCTGCTAAGTTGACCTTTTCCAACTCGACTTGAGAGGCGGAGGACAGTTGCTTTGGCGGCCACGAATAGGGCAGCACGACAAATGAAACTGTTAAGATCCGCTTGACTTTATAACCAATTATTTGAGGCAATGAAAGACTATTTGTGACACATTTTCCAATGGCACTGGGTCACAATTGATCCCTCAAACTACTAAGGCAAAAAAGCAATGGGTTTATGTGACTTCAGCCTAATCATTTGAAATCGGAAAAGCCTCGGAATTTGAGAAGTCAGTAATAAAAAAAAATATATATATATATATATATAATTAAGACCTGACTCTGATGATCACAAGTGTAATGATTGTAAATGAGTGTAACATTTTATTTGGCCATGAAAAGCCTTTATTAGGAAAACATGAGCATGAGAAATATTCCATTATTGTTACTATTGGTGATAAAACAGGCCACAGTTTTGCATATCGTCATGTTTCTTAAATTTACTTTGGTAAACAAAGGGGTTCTGGCAGCTTTAATTTTATTATTTACCTAAGAAAAAATCTTTAAACCAGATTCTTGCTTCTTAAATTATGCATTTCAACTATCATATGATATAGCAATAGCAATTATAATCCTGACTTTTGTTAGGGATTAGATTACTGTATGAAATTACAAGATGATAAAAAACTACATTGGAGATTGTGAAGTTTTTTCTCATGTGCCACAACTGTTTTTCAGCTTTAGATTCCTGCCTCTGCTTCATAGCATAAAATGAAGATCTTGTTCCAACGTGATCAAGAGCAACGTCTGATGCATGTGCTGGCAAAACGCCTGTGAAAGTCAGTCAAGGGAAACCATCCAGCCCTCAAATCAAACAAGTGACCACAAGCGTTATTGACTTTTGCCAAGAGTCATCAAAGGTGTTCAGGATGCAGTTGAAATTAGGATTGAGAACCTTAAATATCTGAAGATAAAAGATAAGTTGAGAGGTGGAAATGCCCTGGAGAAACCATGCCATTGATACCACAGAGACAAAACACGAAATCAAACATCATAAAATGACCCCAAACAAGTCCAGTTGCCAACATAACAAGTCCCTCATGTAAACATGATCCTGCTCATTTAACTGGTCATTAATTGGATGACAAGCATCAAGGAATGGATGGTACTTGAGTGTCAGGGTTCATGAATTCAAAATATAATGTTCTGCTTATTTCAAGAGAGAGAAGTCGTGTTTGACCGTTGTCTCTTGAATAGATGTGGGGGAAATCAGTAAAACCACAGACCCAGCTGTAAATGTGTTTTCATAGGTGCGGTAGCTGCAGCTTTAACGGAGTCTACAGATGGATTGAAAACACACAACAGAATGAAAGATTATAGCCACTGCTTACGGTTGGAAATGCTCCTCGTGTTGGACCAGGATCCAGATGTGCTGCTCATGGACTCGTGACCAGTGGAGTCCGAGCTGCTGCCCTTTCGCCACAGTTGACGAGGACTCATCTTGCTGCCCTTCTTGCTGTGACGCTCCTCTGAACTCACTGGCGTGCTGGACCTCACAGGCCCGCCCAGGTCCAGCTCCGACCCGGGTCTGCTGCCTGACGCTTCACTTCCCAGGGTTCCGATTTTCGCATTTAAGTCAGCCATGCCCAGGTAATGGCTGTAGTCTGTCGGAACAAATGCTCGAGCCAGGGGAGCAGAGGCTTCCGAGTCCTCGCTGGTGAACCTGGAGCCCTTCTCCGAGTTGGTCCACTTGTTCTGTTTCCTGCTCTGAGAGTGGACTGGGCTCACGTCGATCCTCAATGCTCCTTGGCTGGTTTCCTCTGGGGCGATCAACGCAAACATGCTGGTGGCTCGCCGCATTCTGGAGCTGCTGGAGTTGGAGAAGCTGTCTCTTCTGCTCTTTGGTGAGCGAACGTTGGGTGCTTTCAAGGTTTTTTCCTCCCTCCCTATATCTTGGTGACTTTTGGTCTCACTTGCTGCCCTGGAGCCAGAACTCAACTGCGTTGATTTTACAGGAGACGCAGGGAATAACTGCGCTTTATTCTTGAATGAATCTCTCCGATAAAGGTGTGGGCTGACTTGGTCCTTCCTTTTGGGGCTTTTAGGTTTGTCAGTGGAGCCTTTCGAATCGGACAAGGTGTCGTCCCAGAACTCTCTCAGGGTGTTGAATTGTTCGCGGCTCGTGCCAAGATGCTGTGACTGTTTGTCTAATCTCCTATTTAAAGGCGGTACGTTGAATTCCGATTGATTTCTCTGCGAGTCCTTGACAACGGTTCCAGAAACCCCTCCGACTAAGCTCAAGTCAAATTCAGATTTTGTGAATCTTTTATTCATCGTTGAGCCACGATTGTATTTAGCTTCAACTCGACCTCTCGATTTGTCAGCACTTTGCATGGACCAGAAATGTTTCAGCTGCTTGATTTTCTCAGCAGTGGTTTCTTGACTAACCAGGTTTGGTTTCTGCGGATAAGGGCTGGAGGTTTTGTCTCGGCTGGACGTCTCTGTCAGTCTTAGTGAGGACGGGGTTGACCCCAGCTTGCCATCTGTGTTGCTTAGTGACCCAGGGGAGTCCAGACTCTCCCTAGTTTGAGGATCTGGGGACAGGGACGTAACATCTGCCACCACTTTCAGAGACGCCTCCCTGGAGAGACCAATGCTGTTAGACAGCGCTTCTGCCGGCACCAGTGAGAGACTATGGGAATTGGGACTGGCATAGGTGGGTGTTCTGGGACGAGGACTTCTAGAAATTGTTTGGTCAAGATTGTATTTTTGACTTGCTGGCATCTCCTGATCAACAAGGTCTGCTTTATTCGGCATTGTCAGCACTTCTTTTTCTTCTTCAATGCTAATATTGGATGTAACACTCCCGGCGCCATTTTTAGGATGCAGATCCGATGCTCCATTGGGTTCCTTCATCAATTTCTGTCCATCATCACTCAATACCGAAGTGCTGCTATCTACTTTGGGATAAGTGTTGTTGCTCTCCCCAAAGGTCTTCAGGTGAGGAAGCACTTCTTCTTTGGTTTCACTTGCATCACTCGCAGTTCTGTCCGTCGCCTTGGACTCTGGTGAAACTTTATTCGACAACTTCTCGCTTTGACTGGACTTCATCTCCTCGTCTTTTTGAGAGGTCTTCCTGATCTCCGGCCCGTCTTCACACTCCAGCCAGTCGTTGCTGTCAGTGCTCCGGTTGAACCAGTCCAACACCTTGGAAATGGAATCGTCCTCATCAGCAGCAGGAGTTGACGTCTGAGTGGACAATTTAAAGACATTTCCCTCATTCGCCCTCTCCTGTGTTTTTTGACCAGATTTGTCGATGTAGATAAGATCATACAAGACCGGAGGACGCACATCTGAAAACAAATACATCAGGATAGAAAAAGTGAATTGGGTCATTGGATATTTTCATGTAGGCAACTGGACTTGCTTGAGTTCCTCTTTTTTTATTTTTATTCAGACCTTCCACCTATGTTACTTTTTAGAGCAATCCAAAAACTTGGATCTTTGTGATGCAACAGATTCAGTGTCAGCCCCTGTTTGGGCTCTTCATCTCTACGAGACCAGTGACACAACATTGTGATGCAGTCCATCCCCAGGTTGGTTGCATCAAAGTCAGGAACCAGGACGACATAATGCTAAAAGGCCAACCCTTGCCCTAATGTGCTACCTTTGTGTCCAAAGAATTTCAAAGACACATTCTCACTCCTCTGATGTCGCATATTGGTGAAAGTGAAGTGGACAGTCTGACTGTCCACACCACATGTTGACGCATTAGGCTTTCAATTGAATCACGTTTCCCCTCCTGTGGTACTTCTTGACACCTTAGGCTGCATTCCAGGATAAAAATGGTGGCGCTAATGGTTCAATCTTGGGGTGGGGAGTTTTATTTATATTTTGTGACATTCTCAACACAGTGAATCAAGCCCATAAGTAGCATTACAAGTAAGCTAACATTGAACGCTTGCAATCGCCATCCATCCTCATCCTCATCCACCCATCCGTTTTGAACAAAAAAAAAAAAATGCTGTGTACGGAGGGGAAACAAACGTCCCCTTGGCAATAGTGACACCTTAGAAGTGAGAATGTGTTGCTGAAAACTTTAGAAGGAAACTTCAGGAAATCCACACTGTGCCCAAAATGCATCCCGAAAGGTCTCAAGTACGTCACCTCTGGCACGGAGGCAAACAAGGCATGAGACCCAGAATACAGCATGCATGTGACAGATACCCAAAATGCCTCTGCAAAAATGAAAAAACCACTGCCTCACAGAACCAGAACATCAATTACTTCCTTCTTATCACTCCAACCAACTCAAGGCATTCAGCCTTAAATAGACCAGAGTCACTTCCACTGCAAACAATGATCAAAACTTTGATCATTGTTGATCATTGAGAAGAGGGGTCATGACAGAATGTGTCCATTTGGTACCAATAAAGGGCCATAAAACCAGAGAAGAGGTAGTTTTTTTTTTTTTTTTTTTTTTTTTAAGAAATGCCCAGCGATGTGAGTGATGAATAAGAGGATTAAGGCTTTCACTTCTAGGGTGAAATGTCGTCGAGAAACCCAAGCAACTCCAGTCACATACAAAGGAAATCAGGTGGAATAAATACTATAAATATCAATTCTGTCTATCTTTAAAAACACTAAAGGCTCAGTGGTTTTGAACTCTGTATAGAATCGCAACTAAAAAGCAGCGACTACATGAGTGATACAAAAACCTTGCCAATCCTGAGTCTTGGCTGGACAATAATAATCACAGTAATAATAATAATAATAATTTAAATGTATAAATACATAGTAAATGTGGTTGGGGGCTGGGAGGCGGGGATTAGAGCAGTGGCAGTTGAGACAGAGACCAAACAATGAAGCCATGCAAATGACAGAGACAGAGAGAAAAGGCCATGATGTCAGAAAAATCTTGATTTAGCGGAGTACCAGTTGAAAATATAGCTGACAGAACTTGAACACAAAATATCAGGGTGCTTTTGTGATGTTACATGGAATGACCGAACAAGGAAAGTTGCATTAAGTCGCCATTAGTTGCAGGTGTAATAACATAGACACAATCTCATGGAAGCAATTCATTCATTGGCTGGTAAACTAGAAGAAAGATGAAAATTTTCTATTAATCTCATTTTGGCTCTGGGGTCTGAACTAGATCACGTGCCAAACACTCAGAGGTTAATCCGTCAATTTACTCAAGGCTATTAGATATGATACTGCAGAGCTTTTCCACAATATGTTTTTGATACTTCATTTAGCTTCACTTTTCAGCCAAAGTTTACATGTATGTTTCAGTTCATTTATTAATGTGAGCCTTATTACTGCTAATGCTGAGTCATGAAAGAAGTCCCAGGGTACGTACCCACAATGCTGCGGGGCAAGCTGATGTCATCCTGTCGGGCTGATGTCACGCTGCTGCTGACTTCTCTGCCAGAGCCTTGAGCACTGACGGCAGGAAAGTAGTCCAGAGTGGCACTTCCTCTTGGAGTGACTTTGCCCGCGTCACTGTTCAACTGAGAGGTTTCTCCAGTGAGTCTGAAATTGAAACACATGGTGAGGGGGAGTTCAAGTGTTGCTTTTGAACCTTGAAGCTGACCTCTCACTGGCTGTGGGGGAGGCGGCTCTTTCCAGACTGGAATTGGGTAGATGCTGAGATGCTACCTGCTGCGTGCTCTCAGACAGTGAGCTGTAGGTTTCAGAAGATGAGTACGATAAGATGCTCTTGTGAGGTGTTTCAATGCTGCCCCTCTTGTACGACTGGTTGGAGCTCCCGCTGGAGATCTGGTTGCGGCTGAATCGCGGCGCTGGGACCACTTCGGCCGAGCTTGTGCGAGGGTCCAAGCTCAGATCGTTGGCGTCCATCTGGCTGTTCTGCCGAGAGACGAAAGTCCTCTTCTTGGGGACCGGCTTCAACCCCAAAGACGAGCCCCGTGATGTCAAGGAGCTGCTCGACGTTTGACTGGTCTCATCTGAAGGGAGGAGCCGTAGTGACGACGCCGACTCTGAGGAAACACATGAACATGGCGTCTCCTCTGACTCCCGACTGTGTAGATGTGTTTGACTCTAACCTCCCTCGTAGACGTCGTGTTCTTGAAGCTTCAAGTCGGCATGTTCAACCGGCTCCACGACAATCAGCGAAGCTCTGTTGAAGGGGTTGTGTCTCAGCTGTGGAAAGAAAAAACAGCATTAAGACTAGGACTAAAAGCATCAAGAGGAACTCAAGCAAGTACATGAGTTTTCCTACCGATCTTGGAGACTGGACTGCACTGACTGCAGTCTGTATCTCAGCATCACTGCTAACACACACAAAAAATATTTCAACAAAGGTCAGGAAATGAAAATGAAATGACAATACACACAAATACTAGTATGAAGTCAGTCGATTATAGAGAATGATAAGGTTATTACACCAATAGATATTGGTCTTTCACAACGGCGTATTGCAAGATGACAGGCACAGGATTCAATGGGCATCATTTTCACGCCACAGCGTCCAGACGTTTATGCCAAAGAGAATCTTGGTGTTGGACGGTGCTGTTGGTGAGACAAGCTAAACCAAAACCGAATCAAGACCAAGCCGAAGAGGGGTGGGACCAACTCTAAGCTCAAGAGCAAACTGAATACAGAACACAGAAGCACTGGTCTGTCTCTCATATTGCAAAATGAAAAGATGATATTGATGGAGTAATTGGAAAATTGCTGTACATGTAATACCTGTTTGTCGGGAAGCTTAACTGTAACTTTTGATGCATGATTGGGTCGATATTAAAGCTGCCCTAGCTTGAAACTGACAGACAGAGCTCTGTATTTCCTCTTTTCTTAGTGATGTAAATAAGGTTCATGAGAGTATTAACCACTCAGGTCTTTCAAAACAAAGACTTAGTTGGTTGCATTAGAACTCAGGAATTTCACACATTTGGGATTTTGAAAAAAAATCCCTGAAGTCTGGACTGGGCTTGACTGAGACGACATTGAGTGTTAATGCAGTCAATTTTTTTTTTTCTGACACCAAATACTTCATTGAGGAAATTATGTAATAATAGTAATAATAACAATAATAATAGTAGTAGTAGTAATAATAATAATAAAGCACTTTTTAGAAGGCTGTTTACAAATGCTTTATAATGCAGTCTTGAACTTTATTTTGGAAGTAAAAAAAGAAATAATAAATAATAATAAATCCACTTTCATGTGACTGCGGTGGCAAAATGTGTTTTTGCTATGACACAACTCAATTCTTGAATCAGAAGTTGTTTCCTTCATGTTTTCGTCATGTTTTCATGAAGTCATGTGAAATGACACTCTTTGGGGGCGGTCTGAGCGATTGCAGTGCTTTTCTGTGTCGCACTCCGAACAAACACGAGAGAACAAATGTAACCATACCAAGTACATTAAAAAAAGAATCTGATAATAAACCAAAGGGGTTTCTGATCAGGCTTTCCAGAGCTCAATTCAAATTTCTATTCGCTGCCAGAGCAGAGAAAATACATTACCGTCTTTGAATGGGCCTTTTGCTAATTCATCCTGGAAAAACTGCTGTCCTCGATCGACTTCAGCAATCCAAGCGAGCCACACACACAATGCATGACTTATCATCTATATTGCACTATGCTCCGCCAGAGAGTGACCTTTCTACAGGCCGTTACGGGAAACCTCTACGTTCTCATCAGAAACGTCACTCCAGGATTGTCGCTGCAGCTGCAAGGCAGTAAACCTGACTTATCCCAAGTTAGCCACCACCTTTCTTTACACAAGCTGAGTCACAAGACGCTACACAACACACACGCACAGAAGCGAAACACTGTCATGTACAAGGCTGTTCAAATAATCCACTCTGTTTGTTCAAGTGGCCATTTTTACAAGTTTTTAAAAGAAGGGAAAACATTGTTTCAGAAAGTCAACATCCCACCACCTCAGCTGTTTTTCAACACAGAGTCAACACCGGGTCTTGACCGCCATCAGGACAAATCTGAAGAATGTACCTTGAACATGTGACACAGATCCAGTGGAAAATGTGAATTTACTTGCTCTCCTGTGCTTTCACGGCTTCCACAGTGCTGGCAGCTCTTTGTTGGACCACGACATCAGAACCATGGCTGCTGGGAGTGTTGAACCGTTCCAGCTTCAGAGACCCCTCTGTATCAACCAGACAGTAGACATCCATCAGGGCAGGAGTTCCAACAGCAGCACTGTAAACTGGGACCTACCCGATCCAGCTGGCTTCCTCTGCTTCATGGAAGCCAGGATGATTTCCGAGCCGTGGATTTTATCTCTGTGTCTGCGGGATTTGGCTTCATAAAACCACTCGCCTGTCAGGTACTTCAACTTGGTTTCAGCCTGAGCGTTCCTTTCCAGGATGGCCTCCAGTTTCCTGGTGAAGAAGGCGCAGCATTACTAATAAACAAAGTAGCTTGTGGAGTTCACCTGCTGTTTGTTTGTTTCAAACATGCTGGTTCCACTTTGAAACCCAAGACTACTTCTAGATCTTGTGTCAGATTAAACGGGAGCCATCCCTGGAGCAGTCTGTCTAGGACAAACGTCAGCTAAGTGCCGCCCCGGGGCCACCAACGGCCCTTTGCTGGTATGAATTGGCACTCGTGAGTTCACTGTGCACAATGTTGTTGAGTGAAAAAAGTGAAAAATGTAAACATTTATGCTGTCAAGATTTGCTATTTTATTTTGACTTTTCTATTATCTTTTATTATTTATTGGATCAGTTCATATTTAATTTCATTTCAGAGGTATTTTTAAAGGCTACCTCTAATATTTGTAACAGGAACAATGAAAATGTGAGGCACAGTCCTCCAACGGTGCTGTCACAAACTACAGTATAAAAGAACAGACCCAACAAAAACAGACGGACGGACAGATGAGTGACTTCTGATCTTGAGATATTTCTGTTTACATCATGTAAAACGTCCGTACGACGTAAACGTGACTCTGCGGTGGATGGAGAAATACCTGACTATTTAAGGGGATCACATGAGGCAGTGTTGTTTCCGGTGGGTTTCAACCCACTTCACAATGTGAAAGTCATTTAAAAAGATCTTCAATCAAACAGAGGAAAACAAAATTCCAGCGCTTTAAGAAGGGTCCTTCCAGCCCATCGGTCATCACAGCGGTCATGTGAAACAGGGGCAGCACATTATTTACAGGCTGCTGGTCTAATCCTTTTACACTGTAGTGTCCGAAACACACAAGCTTTCAGTTTCCCTGCTGACACGAACCAAGCAATTCTATTACAGTTGCAATGAGACGCACATTGTTAACAGTCATTTTTGGACGTCACCGTCAGATCCTCGTATGTTAAATTAACAGTGACGGTTTTGCCACACCAGATTAGATTAGATGAGATTAGACTGCCTTCATATTCTATTGTTGATCACATTGAGTTGTTTGCTTGAGAAGTTTTGTTAACTGCTTTAATAAAATACCTTCAGCTGATCATATTTTGAGGGCGCATTTGAAGTACCTCCACCAGCGGCTAGTAAGCGCCACATTAAGATAATCCACTGAGGTCCCTCACAATAGGAAACGTATGGACACCTGTTTGTCCAAACCGACCCTGGACAAAGAATGTGTCGCTCCTCCCTGAACTACAACACAAGCCCACTATCAAATATTTAACTTCTTTTTATGATTCTCCACTGAAGCAGCGACGGGTCGGTGGAACTAATCCGTGCAGCCGTCAGGTGAGGTGTTTCCCAGAGAAGTTCTATTCCTGTTCATCAGAGCAGCATGACCCTCAGCCATGTGTCATGGTCTTAATAACCCACATGAAGCCTTCTCAGGAGACGTCTGGAGCAGGCCAACTTGTTGTTGCGTTACTCCATTATCTTCCGACAACTATCATTTCAATTCTCCACAATGAAGCCATGCATGCACTTCAGGGTCACCCGGTGGTGGATAAACTATATATTTGCAATGAAGCATGCGCATTGACACAGTCATTTCATCACCTTATTCTGGCCTCCTCTGCCTTTTTGAGCTCGGCGTCCCTCCGCAGCACGGTCAAGATCATCCCCTGCTCCTCCTCCGTCAGATGACTGAGGTCGATCATGGTTCCAGTCTCTCAGCAGCTGGACACTACATTGCCGGAAAACAACACCATATCATTTAGTTTTATTTAGTTTCAAGTTCAGCATCGGAGTCTGAGTTTTTGCCTATAAAGGTCACTGTACAACTGCAGATTTTGGAGCACACACAAGTCAAGCAGAGCCGTCTCTGACCTCACAAGGTCACTGAAGCTAATTCTAGTGCTTGTTTAAACTAAACACAGACAAATTCCAAGGAAGGACAAGTGTGGCAACAAGCTAACAAGGCAGGAATTAAGCCAGTCTACAGTGTATCGAGGCAGTTTTTGGGGAAAGTTTCCTCACTGGAGTTGCAGCTCCTGCTAAATCCATTACATAAGTTGAACTCTCAACTCTTCATGCCTCAAAACTATTTGGAATTCATGTGACACATAATGAGCATGAAGAAAAAGGAAAAGTTTTATTCAAACCAAATATATATATATATTGAAGTGAAAAACTACAAAATAAATTGATAGATACTGAAAGGCTATCAAATATATTGGAAAGAAGACTATTGTAAACTGGAGCCTTTATGTCTTATATTTACATGTTTTATCTATTGCAATACTACAAAGACAATTAGTACTTATCTAATATCTTCCGATATTTAGGATTAGTAACGACAATTTTAAGCATATAATGTCATGGATTAATTCCACTTTCCCCCTGTTTTTTTTCAAACAAAATGCAAGACACATTTCCTGCCGCCCTTCACCTTGACGGCCCCTCAACAGTAAAGTGTGGGGGCCCCTGGAAGTTGTACCTATCAGTACGACATTCATTCTCCAACAGCAAATCCATCTCACACAGCGAACCACCATCTTCTTTTCCACCTATTTTTAATGTTTTTTTTTTCCGCCTGCAGGTTTACTTTAGTCACCAGTGCACAAAAATAATGTCACGTTTGTTTGTGTCAACTTCTTAAGGATCTTGTGTAAAGTTTAGAAGCCACTGTAATGACATGTTGTTGCTTGGAACAACGCTGCGAAGCCACCGACACCAAAACATTGCCTCGATTATTTTAGTTTTTCATGGCTTTAATTTTAATTTAAATGTAATTGTAAAAGGAATTTATCAGCGCTTAAATGGAATGAGACCCAGGCCAGACAGACAAGCAACAAGATTGAATGACTATTATGTGGATGACATTTGTGCAAGTGGATTAAGTTCATACGGATGGAACAATGAGAGAATAAAACACAATAATCCATGAGGAGTTTCATGTAATCGTGGCCAAATCTATGACTTTTTGTTTTCCTTTTTTCCTTAGGAACATTTTTTTTTTTTAAATAGAACACTAGCGAGGCGTCACCCTCCCTCCTGCTCCACCAAACATGGAGAAACGTCTCGTTCGCTTCTTCCCCTTGTTTATTTAGGGAACTTATTATTGACAGAACAGGTAAGTGCCGCAGATGAGCGATGTCAAGTTTAAAATATGCGCCGTCCAAATGTTACATTTTAAATGGAATGTCTTCCCTTTCAAAAGAACATGAAACTTGTCTGTCACACAAAGCCCCTCATCTCAGACTCGGTTGCGTAGCAGAGAGGATGAAATGCTGGAATGTCTACATTGCAAAATCCCACGCATGTGACCGTAAACTTGCGGAGTAAAAGCTCTGGAAGGTTGTCGATAGATCTCGAGAGGTATTTGGAAAAATATGCTGAAAAGTTGACATAAGGAAGAAGGTGTTATGGAAGTATATGGTACCAGCATTTTGGAAAAAGAGAAAAAGTTTAAACTGAAGTTGTTTAAATCCTGCTGTTGCATTTGTCTATTCACATGTCAGAAATAATTCAACAACATTATGTTGTGGTCCTACCTTTTCACTCGGTTTGTTCTTAAAGCACTGAAGTTTCCATCGCAACGTGTGTTCAGTGTTTACCTCCTCCTGTAGTGAGTTGCTGCTCAGGCTGTAAGAGCTGACCCCTCTGGCAGCGGCTGGGAGGAGGGCGGATGGGAAGAGCCTAAACGCAGCAGATGGAGGCAGCAGCTCAACAATGAAGCAGAATTACCTTCGACTAAACCGCACCCATATCTACACTCAACAAACACAGCATTCCCTATATATATATAATTTAAAAAAGGGTTCCAATTCTGTAGATGGGAGGAAAAGCACTTGACCTGTGATTGCAGCTTCCATCCAGCAGGTGTCCTCGTTTCCCGCAGCGGGCAGTCTTCTGTGTTTGTCAAAAGGGTGGGACCTCGCTCCCAGTAACGGTCTCACCACCTGTTGGCCAGAAAACACTGGTGACATGTTTTACTGTGCTAACGGCAGGATTCTTCATTTGCACCAGTGACTCCGTTATGATCAAGAAAATAAACAGCCACACTGGCTTTATGAGACAGAGAAGAGAGCATACTAGAAAAGTGCAAATGTTTCCTGAATGTTCCGATTTTTTATAAAGTAAATAAAAAAAAATAAACCCTTGGGCAAACAGGTTTCTCACGCATTTGTAGGGCAAAAATATAGACACTGAAAAAAACATGTTATTTCATTCATTAATATAAATGAGGCTTGATATATATATATATATATATAATATATAATTTACAGGAAACATACATTACAAAGGCAGGAAATTGAAATGATAAATTAACAAGGATCAAGTTATTAAATTTTGAATAAATCGAACATACTTTACGTCCATTTAATATTGCAAATAGATTTCAGCACAGCCCAGTTTATTTATGAACATTTTATTTCATATATCTTTAGACTTTGTCTTACCTTTCTTTGCAATCATAGCAGGCATTCACAGTGAAAATAAAGTGTCGTAATATTTAAAAGTTCAAGTAAAATGACCGATTCCGCCGCTTTGACATTCACTTCACTTAATTTAAAGTAAGTTTCAGCAATTTACAGTTCAGGCAGAGTACACTGAGAAAATTAATAACTCTTACCTTGTTTCAAAAGCAGGCATCATGTATGGTGACACCTGTCATTTTCTCTGTCATGTCACACAACTCTTCTTAGACATTACATTATCCTGTGAACAAATTAATAGGATAATGAATTATTCTTGAGTGATCAAATGGTATGAATCAGTATAAACCTTTTGGTCACAATTGTACTTGTGTTGGGACAGTTTTTTTTTTCCCAATACAAACCTGAACTGGTCCTCTGCTGGGACACTGTCAAACAGGGGTGTCAAACCGGTCCTCAGAGGGCCTCAGCGGGGGCAGGCTCACCTCTATGTACTGGCAGGGTTGGAACAAGAACCCCACTGAAGCCTTTTTGTGGCAGAGTTTGACAACACTGCTGTAAACAAGGTTTTTTTTAATGCAACAATCCTACTTTGCACACCGTTTGTTGCACTAGCATTCAAAACCATGTGTGGTTCCGGAAGCTAGTCGGACAGTACCTCTGGTGTTACTGTTCCAAAAACAAAGAAAACCAGACAACAGTTTGTGGAAGCTGCTCTTTATTTGAAAAAGAAAGAAAAGACTTCAGTCATCATCTGCTACACGTTCTAAGTACATAAAGATCATCATCTGCCGAGACAAATGCAGAGAATGAATCCTGAATCAAACTTAGGTAGAGTCAAATTTGATTGAATTGATTTCATATTTCATACATCTTTCACTTTTGCACTCAAAGAACAGTCAAGTTTTTTTTTTTTTTCTTTTTCTCCTATATACATGCAGCACCGATCAACAGTGCTCCTCCTCTGCGCGTTCGTCTATACAATTAATTTACATCAAATCTATGACTCTCGTGAACTGGTAGCAAACCAGCAGGCAGACACGCTCCCGCTCCTTCTGGCCTGGCTCCGGCTGAACATCTGTAGCGCGGAAAGATGTGTGCAACATGAAGACAACTCGTTCACATTCAGAGTAAAGGCAGCCTTGAGTACGGTCAGTGAGTCAATGGCATGCCAAGCTTAAAGCAAATGGAGGCCACCACAGAGTGCGACGCTTCGATCGTGGAAGAAGTGTTTTTCAACGAGACAGGAAACTTCCATTGCAGAAACCCTAGGCACAGAATCCACTATGACTGACTCGAAGTCTAACCCCTGCACTTAGAGTACAACGGAGATTGTGAAATCTTTCATCTAGTAGAAAAATCTTGAACACAAAACTTGGAGAATATTTAGTGCTCTATCATTCCGCTTAATAGGTGTCATTTATATAAGATCTATTTTCACTCTACCTCATAATGATAGTCCTTGTTTTAATGCTGAAGCACTCCCACAGGTGTTCAAATGTACTGCAGATTTTACATCATTTTTTTTTTCCACCCCTCAATCTTAAACCCCAAATCATAAATAAATACAAACAACACACGAGGAATGTCTACTGTAAACACGGTAAAAAAGACAGAAACTAAACTTGGTGTAAACGTCATTAGCATCACTACTTAGTGACAGTTAAATAACTGTAGGGAATAGATGACTGTGATCCCTCTCTCCTCGCGCACCCTTGCATCCACCCTCAGTGTTTCCAAACACACAAATATGAACGTTTCTCGGCAACCGTTTTTTTTTTTTTTTTTGTGTTTTGTTTTTCTTCTTTTTTTGTTGACCACGCTTTTAAATGTAGGAGGAATCCTCTGTGGGTGGGGGGGTTTAGACAGCAGCATCACTCGACATCTCGGACAAAGTTACAGAATAATGAGGGTGTGAGCTATCGCCGAACGTCAATTTGACATGGTTACCATGGTTACTGACAGTCGCTGCACCGTTGTGTTCTTGACATGTTTCGTAATTGGGGGAGTCGGTGGGGGACGTGTTTTGCTGAAGAGTTAGACTGCAACAAAGATGACGGACTCATCTTCCGAGAGACTTTCTTCAACTCACATGAACTGCATCTGGAAGGTGAGGAGAAGGCAGAGGTGAGAGGACGTCAACAGATGGAGGAGCCAGTACTTTGGAGCCAGCTGACCTTTCACTAAACCTCCCCCCCAGGACTCAACTGTAAACGGCAGAGTCATCTGTTGCAAATGGGCATCTGAGGAGGCTAATTCTCACTTTTTTTTTTTTTTTTTGATTTGAAAAACACTTACGAGTTTATCAAGAATTCTCACAGCTACAGGATCTGATAAATATGAAACTCATTGAACAAAGATTTAAGAAAAATGTATATGATAACACGCAACCTGGGTGGGAGAAGCTTAATGAAGACTCAACTGGTCCTTCTCGACCAGTTACAAATCATGGTGGGGGTGAAAACACCAGTATGATGAGGAGCAAAACAAAAGGTTGGGGATGTTATTATGAAGCTTTGATATCAAGCAACAGCTTTCAAAGGTAGAACATGCAGCGTCAATGGAAGCAGGCAAACTACAACATAGGGGTTAAAGGTCAAAGTTGTAGAACACATTTCTCAGTGGCGGTTTTAACTAGAAATCATTGGCAGACACAGAAGTTCAACATCTTGTTTGGAATAACTCATTAAAGCGACTACACGGAGAGACAAATGGGTTGTAAAAAACCTCGAGGATTTCTCCTCTCAGGTCTGGTTTCCCTTCAGATTAGCTCAGTTACAGGCATTTTAATCGTGTTGTGCTTTTCATGAGTGATCTCCTCAAAGGCTGTTTTACGAGTCTGCCGTTTAGCAATCTCCGTCATGAGCCAGCCTGATTCAATTACTGAAGTGTGACTGAGGGCTGAAGAACACTTTATTCCTTCATGAACATTTGTTTATTAAGCAGACACTGATGCTTCCTTTCCATGTTATTATACATTTTAATGTTTGCCAAGAACACGGATGTAATGATCATCGGATTATCCACCAGTGTTTTCTGGTGGTGTTATTGTAGTTACGTCTGGAACGCTTGCAAACTCAACACCATAATTTACTCTATTTATTCCTGAGTTGCTGTATTAATCCAATCCATACATAACACCAGAGACAATAAATGCTGCCTGAAGGTGTTGCCTTTAATACGGGGGCTGAAAGCTGTGTACAGCTTCTTCAACACAACAGATACTGGGCCTCCACGGAGACTATTAGGTGAGGGCCGCAACATACAAATTCAATTTAAAATAATAGTGGATGTACGCAACACAAATCTATCTAAAAGGCAGAATATTAACGGGTGCTGTGCAATGGTTATTCTTCGCATTTAAGGAAATATTCAGAATTGAGGTAATGCTAAGACTTTTTTACAGTCATACTCACTGACAATATCAGTACTTTGTTCCTTTATTTAAACTGTACAATTTGAGTATTCCCGTCTGAAAAAGAAAAAAGTTATGTGGTATTACCCTCAAAAGAAGTTGAAACAAAAATTTAATGGAAACAACTATGAATTTGAAAAATTGAGTTGTACACAACAAATAGCGTGAGTAGAAGAAGGTTTTTCAGAAGGATTAAAAAAAAAAACTGTTGAGTCATGGCTATTTTTTGGAATAAATAAATTTGACAAAAGCAACATTTTAAACATAAAAATAACTATTTTGTGCTTTTCGTTTTGTTGTCACATATAACGCCATTAAAATCTTGTGAATTTTATAGGTTCCTTTTTCTCTTTCCATGCCCAGTATAAAAAAATGTCAAAATCAATCATTTTATTTTTTTCATCATGTGTAGTACACTCTGTAGTTGAACCATTAATAAGGCACTACAATGTTCCCTCAGTTAGTTACAGAGTAAGCAATCAGAGAATCTCAACTATATTCAAGTATAATAGGAATAAATTGGCAGAAATATCAATTGAATCGACTTGGTAAAATCTCAATCAATAGCCAGCTCTACTTTCCAGCTCATCCAAAGATTTTTGCAGCCGGGGTAGGACCATGGTTTCTCGAAGATGCTTCAAATGGGATGTTCTACAACTTCTGACCACAAGGGCATTACATGGGACATGCGACACGTGCAGTTCCTGCCACTAGCGAAGAGCATGCTGTACCTAAAGAGATGCTCTACAAGAAATCCTTGAGAGAGAGGTGTGCAAACGGGTCCTGTCCAGGGGCTCGTAGAGGACTCTGGCTGGAAGGACTAGAGGCTGCAGAGGGCTATTTCAGGAAGAAATACAGGAGGTAGGAGGACCAGAGGAGAAGTCAGAACCAGGACAGAGACTGAAGGAGGATGATATTAGTGTTGGAGAAGCTGAGATGTATGAGAGAAGGTTAATAAAAAGGAGTCGGGACTCTTAACCAGAAAGATGATACACAGTTTTGTCCCTTCCATCTCAAGAGTGAAAGGTCCTTTGTTGCAACTGTCATCATCACAGTATTCACACAGACAAAAGAGCTCGCACAATAACCGACTGTTGTATACGTCACAATGGATGTTTCCTATTTGCTTCGCCAACTGCACGAATAGATCTCATCGCGCGGCGGCTCAGAAGGCGAGTCGCGCTGATGCACACCCACCTGAGTGCTCGACACAGAGCCAAAAGGGTTGGGCGGCCTCATCACTGGCTGGGTGTACATCATGGAGGGCGGGTTCATCATTCCCATGGAGCCCATTTGTGGAGGCTGCAAAGTAAAGATGGCAGACTTCAACCTCCATATGGTCTGGTATATTACAGCAATGTTCCTTTGGTTTAACTGTGCAAATAAAATGAGTGCCATTCTCCGGTCTCAACATGTTCAAGGGATATTATAAGCCGTCTTTCTCTGCTGTACTAACCATGCCATATCCCATCATGCCAGTGGGTGTGGTGGCTGGGAAAGCCATGATGGACGGAGGCTGCAGGGACAAAAAAATAGACGGGCATCAAAATCAATGCAAATCTTAAAAGATGAGAGCAGACACGAAAAGCATACTGGGAGCATCACCATGGAGACTGGGTTCCAGGTTGTTGTTGGCGCCGCTTTGGGCTGCCAGTTGGTGCCACCAGTCATCCGCTTCTCTCCGGGTTGGCTCCAGTGAATGTCACTGCAGATTAAGAGAGCGGACGTTAGCACCAGCATGCAGCAGCCTGGAGAATTAGGATACAGATGTTTGGTCCAGCAACAACTTACTTCTTCATCGTGCCATTTCCGATACCCAGATCTGCAAAACACATGAAAAAAACAAGTCAGACATTGAAAAAACATTATTGCAAGAATTTTCTGCAACTTACTGCCGACAAGATTGGCAAGGGACGAGTCAAGGTCATCCGACACCAACTTCTCTGGCTGCTGATTGGACAACTGGTTGGAACCGGCAAGAGTGGGTTTTAGGATGCCGCCAGTTATATCTGACAGGAGAAGTGACGAATTAGTCTCTTCTGTTTGGTTTCACAAAGAGAAAAATAATTAATACAGAACACCAAGCACAAAGAAACAAGCTTTATAAGGTTATAACGGCAACATTTTCAGTTTAATTAAGGGAAAATTTGAATTTATGTGTCGCACGATTATTTCTCTTTTTTTAATCACATTATTATCGTTTTTAAATAAAGATAAATGCATAATGAAAATACAGCCCCGGGACTGGAGAAACTGAATTTAAAATAAAAGTCTAAACACTCGATGTCAATGATGCAAAAACCAAATGTCTGATTCATAAACCAATACAAACGAAATCCTGTTTACAATTCAGGTAAAAGAATCCTCACCATCAGCATTGAGGCTGTTGCTGCCTGTAGCTTTGGCTCCAAAAACCGATTCAAAGTCCACCTGGAGTCCACCTGCCGACTGCTGGGGGGGAGCCTGTGGCGTCGAGTATCCTAGAAATTGACATTACAAACAGTTAGTCAAGCATATATATATATATATGTATATATATATATATGGTGGAAAAAGCTCAACACATCACAACCAGCAATGCCCCAATTCCACTTAAAACCTCAAGTACTCTACCTCTGAATAGACCTGCTACAGTAGAGGGCTCAGTGGGGAAGGGAGCCTGGTGTGGGAGGTGCTGGGCAATGGACACTGGACCACAGAAGGAGTCTGACACGCCACGGGAAGCAGGAGAAAGATAGCCAGAAGAATAAGAGCAAAAGGAAAAAGCCGTTCAGGACAAGGCCAGCGCAACAGGTAGGAAGTGACAGTAATACAAACAGCATTCAGAGCAGACTGTATTTCGTTCTATCTCAAAAAACAGGCAGCAAAAATAGTACTGGAATAATTTTTTTTTCCATTTCTTGCTGAGAAGGAGATGAAACAATTAGGGTTTTTTTTGTTTTTTTAGTTCCAAAGTCAAAGCCTCCTGTTGAATGATTTGTTTTTCAGAGAAAGTCCAATAAAATCGACTGATTTAAATATTGCATTAACTGTATTTTAATTTCCTACCATTTCTATATTGATCCTTCATAAAACGATCCTGAAGTAATGAGACACTGCGTGACTGTAAAGATTTATTATATAACACAGGGTTGAGTCCTATACCTCAGGAATGTAGGTGCAAGCAATACGTGCTTTCTCCGAAGGTAATTTTTGGGTACAGCAAATTCAAATTGTTGAGTACTTGGTTAACAGTTTTACATTCACGCAACGCTGAATGCAGCTTACTGCGTCAGTTTCAGGTTCTCACAGACTGTCAATCGCATCTTCCTTAAAAGGGTTCGAAAGTCTTAGAAAGGCATGGCAAATATTCCCTGCCATGTTTGGTCAGGCAAATTAAATCAGTGTTCATGGACATTTGCTGTTATTGTGCAACATCACACTCTCAGCAAGAAGCCAAAAATAAGTGTTTTACCAGAAATTACAGTACTTTGGTCTTAATATATATTTTTACTTGTGGTAAGAGACCATTAACAGAGACCATGTTTTCCTGAGGAAACATAGGTTTGGATGGATAGCCATCTTAGTACCTGATATGGAAGATTCTATCCGCACTGTACGTTTGCAATTGGTTGCGTTTGTGTCAGTAAAGGGATTGTAACGATCTGGAGAATCAAAAATAGTGTTGGTGAAAGTTTTACTTAACACTATGCAGTACTAGTATGAAGTTGGGGATTGTTGAATAATGGGAAAATGCCAAGAGAGATGGGCATGTATGAAAGTTCCTTATAACCATTATAAGAAACAAGTTCCTCCAAGATTTTGCAATTGCAGTCCGACAAAATCGAGAGCCGTGCGAACACATCTGTATATTCGAGTCAGCCATCATGCGCCACATGTCTCCAAACATCTTGGATCACAAAATTAATGACCAGCTACCTGATGAGCAATTTTAAAAAGTATAACTGACAGAATTGTAGAAAAAACAAAATTATGCTCACTCCAGAAAAGATACATTGCTTAATTGCTAAATTGAAATTGTTGTGTCACCACAAAATTGTAACGTAAAACAGAATAGAGGGAGGATCACCAGTTTGTGTAAGAGAGGTTTAAGAATTAATAAGACTATGCAAGATTTGGGAGACACGGTATGAAAGTAGTAGTCGTATAATGAGCAGATTTACTCACAGAAGTGACTTTTGTAAATATTTTTAAAATTGCAGCTCGCTGCGAACGCTAGTCAAGGCACGGCTGTTACACAATGAGATCCAGGGGAAAAAAGCCACAACAATGGAGACAAAATACTGAGTGGACAATTTTTTTGTGGCAGCTATGTATAAACTGCAATGACAAGAGAAAGAGGCAGAGAGAACTAACTCTACAACACAATGCACATGCAAGTAAGCCATGCTTAAAACAGACCAATGAGTACGAGAGAAAAACAAAATGAGTCGTTACCACCAAACATTTCATGACCAGATGTCCTAGAAGAAAAGCTAACACCATCTGAAGACACGACAGGTAAGTGAGTGGCATCGACAACAAGTTTTGAGAGGAAAGGGTTAAGGTTTGGCATGGAATCGTCTCCAGCTTCAGCAGAGGTGAAAGGATCTAGGCAGGCAGAGGAAAGAGAGACAGAGACAAGAGTGGAGGAGAAGAGGTGGCCATCAGAGTCAGACAATGAAGAAGAGAGCATGCAGAACAGGTGACAGAAGGGAGAGAGTCCAGTGATTTTACCTGCCCATGCCGTCGCCACAGGGAGCCCCAACGAGCCGGACGGCATGGAGGGCTGAAACGTTGGCTGGAGGTCAAAGAGGTCGCTCTCCATTTTCACAGCACTGGACAGAGATACGAAGCAGTTTGCTGCATTGATATTTATATTTAAGAAATAATAGATGGATCTTTTCAAATGTGTCTTGAATCAGATGAGTTTCTGGGATTTAACTTGAGTGTTTTGGTCATGTTCTGACGAATTGTTTTCCCTTAAATATAACCCATTCTTTTCATTTCTTGCAAAAGGCAAGTCATTGTCAGACTGAGTTTCTGTTACAATCTCAAAAGAATCGCTTTGCATTGACGTTATCCATTAAATTAAGACAATTGTTTAATAGACTACATGTGAAAGCCTTACAAAATATTAGGCATTCCCCTCAGAACAAGCAAAGCAAATCGAATGCTGACATTCGAAAGCACGCAGTTCAACCTTTGATGAGAAAAATGATTGAAAACAAATATATTCAATTTACGGAAAGCAAAGTCTCATGACTGAGTTCTAATGACCTTCTATTATAATCTGAAACAGAACAAGTTAGATAACAGACAGTAAATGCAGGCAGTACGCTACCCATTAGAGCAGCTGGGCGTGGAGAAGAGGTCGATGGCTGGTGCTGTGTTGATGGTGCCCCCGGTGGTGGAGACTGGTGACGTATCAGTGGTGGCAAAGGAGGGTTTTTTAGACAGCTCCTTGAGCCTCTGTTCCTGGGTGAGAAATAGAGTGTCCAATTCACACAAATGGCCAATATACAATCACGCATGTTGTTTCATTTGCTTCGACTAAAGCACCTTCAGAGCTTTGAGACGGGCCTGTTCTTCTTCCAGAGCTGCTTGTTTTTCCCGCTCATCCACTTTAGTAAAGGACATTCCTGTGCTGGCCAGTGACGACACGGCGTTTGACAGAGTGCTGGCCCTGCAGGAGAGAAGTGTTTTGTGGGGATTACAGACCATCATCTTCTCCAATCCATCTGCTCACAATTTCTACTGCAGTGATCATATTCCTCATTGCTGTCCTCACTTCACCATCCGCTACACGTACTTCCTCAAATCGACCATTTTACATCCTGGATAAACTCTTAGAATACATGTACTGCATCATCTCTCGAATTCCTTGTCAGCAGATTTTCTTCTCCTGCACTTCCTTCCCTTTTTTCTTGCTCAACTCTTCAGCAAACCTCTTCCCCTTTGCTTTTGTGTTCTTTGACATTCTACATAACACTGTTTTTTTCCCTCCTGTCCACTTTTGGATCCTTTCTTTGGGTGAAATCTCCTACAGCTTGCCTTGTCTCCTCTTGCCGCCGCATCTTTCCCTGTCCAGCCAACATCCTTCTAGTTAACTTCACTTCTCTCTCCTCGCTGTCAAACCTAACAACGCCAAGATCAAACTTCTTCCATATCTGAGCTGCAGTTGAGCAGTGCGCTAGAGATTCACAAAGGTGCATATATGAACTCACTTCACTTCTTCCAAACCTCTCCACAGGTTAAAGATGGAATCCACTATAGACAACATGCAGAGTTTGCGACACCTTCATATCATATAGACTTATTAACAGACCCAATCCCCAATTATGGTTGCAACTTTGCTCAATAAAATCTAAACATGGACGAATAATCTCGTGCTCTACATTCTGGCGTTTACGTACCTGCTGGCTGCGGTGGAATCTTTCACCTTCTTGCCTTCTAATGAGGCCAAATGCTGCTCCAGAGCTTCAAGAAGGCTACTAGGAGCCTGTCGTGATTGAGAACACACAGTGAGCATGGTTACCTCCCACAGAACACCGGGACTGACATCAATACCATGACTGGCAGTGATGGGGAAACAAACCCAGAGTTGGAATGTTCAAATAACTCTATCCATGTTTCCCAATTCATTTGACTGCAAGGTTAATAATTAGCCACCAACTTTGGATCGCTAGTTCCCCATCGCTGACTGATATGAGTTCATTCCAGCAGGAAAGCGACTCTGGATGAGATCAGCAACTGTGGGATGACAAACTGCACCACAGCATTTCCAACAATCATAATGTTGTTGTCGAAACTGGCTGTGTCTTAAGCACAACGGGGCAGCCACCTCACATCGAATGAGCTAGACTGGTTTGCACCTGGATGGGACGGTCACAGCACCTAACTACGTCAGGTATATTTGTATAAGGCATTTAATCGCCTCGTCTAAATGATGGAGTAGAAGACAGAGTCAGAGCAGAAACATGCTAGAACACCACCAGTGACAGACACAGAAGAGTGAAATGATAGTACTTACACAAACTGTGAACTAAAGTGGAAAGATAAGGGGAAAGTACAGAATATAAAGGTGATGACAGTCAGCAGGGGGTGCAGTTAAATTTTGCTTTAGCCAAGTTAAAAACCAGAATGCCCTCAGCAACACAGAAATGCAGTGGATGTGTCTAAACACTGAGAATTTAAACACCTTTATTTGCTGTAGAAGCAGGTCAAAATTAAATCATGACTGAAAGGAGAAGAAACAGAAGGAACCAATGGAGGAAGCGCCTCCTGTTGCAACATGCGCTGACCACATGCAGTGTTTTAAATGTGTGCCATAGACTTTTAAGAAAAGGATGTGACAATTATCAGCTCAAATGTTGACAGAAAAAGTAGCTACATCATCCAAGAAGTTGGACAATGATGCTTTGGAGACCAGTTTGCCAGAATACAATCTTTAAAAAATTCTTAGTCATATAGCATCAAATTTATTGGTTGTTTTTTTGAACAAAATATCTGCTAGGTGCATCATTTCAAAAGAAAGCAATATGTTAAGCCATTTACTGGCTTTCAAGAGATTTTCCTTCACAGAAATTGTTTTTTAACCAAGACTTTTCTGAAATAAAATGTTTCCTACAGCCTTTGTTACAGATTTGCTCCCTCTTCTTTAAGAGCGTGACCGCAAGAGTGTAAAAACAGTAACAAGCGAACAATAAATATACAAAAAAATAGGGTGCCATTGGCTGTCATCTACTGAAGAGAGCATGCTACATAGGTTTTCAAAATGTAGCCATGTTTGTTCCTCTTACCAAGCTACACAATACATGACGCGGTTCGGTTTCTCTGGACAAGGTTCTCGTCTTCACAATGTGCTTACCTGAGATAGGTCTGGGATGTCTCCTCGATCGATGCCGACTTGCTGTTAAACAAGAAAGAAGGAGTACGAAAAACGGCAAACATGGCAGTAAAAGGATACAGTTGGACTGATAAAGATCATTGATACGTACCTCTGCTACCTTGAGGAACTCTGATATCCGGGTCATTCTGGTGAGAAATTTCTTATAGATGTCCAAGCCTTCTTTACACTGAGTCTTCTTCATGTCAAAGTATTTCTCTGTTGGTGGGGGAGTTTTAAAAAAAAAAGGACTTGATGATTACGAAAGAAGAGAAATTTTAGGAGCCAAGTTCTCACAGTAATAAATGGTTCTCACCGAGCAGATTGATTATGCCTTCATTATAAGCAGCGAAGAGCCTTATGGAGTCTTTGAAGAGGAGCATGAAGGCTGCGTTGATGACTCCATTAGTCAGCTCGTTGGCATTGACCTGAGGGGAGGCAATTACAGCCAGTTTGCACACAAGATTGACATTTTCCTTCAGTGCAATTTCTTGGTGTACAAATAAGAAGACGGCGCTTAAAATAAAAAATAAAAATAAAAGAAACATTTCACTTTTGTTTCATTCACACCAACAGTTTGAGTTGTTTGCACACTCCAGACAGGAAGTTTCTTTTTTTCAACTGGAGCAGCAGGAGGTTTCACCTTAAACTCACATTGAAATCCAGGAGCGCGTCCATCTGGTTCTGTATAATGGGGATAGTCTTGAGCAGCTTCTCTGTATTCATGGTCCTCATTACACCGTCCACTCTGAGTGGACACACGTAGAGTTGCAGCGGGAGAGAAGATGGAGAGAGAGAGAGGTGAGAAAATTGAATTAATCTGAGTTGTAAGACATCTGAAAAATTAGTTTTTAATGTCTAACATTTTTAATTATAATTAATAGTGCAGTGCAATCTGTTCATTGGAGATTCATAAGATTGTGCAAGTAAATAAAAATTGCTTAGTGTATACCACCAACAAGAAGTCCAAGATTTAAAGAGCAGGTCAGAAAGTGCTCTTACCCCCTCTTAACTTTTGTGAAGTCAAAGGCAACCTGTCTGTATGATACAGCTTTCTCGTTCAGGTATCGACTATACCTCCTGATAAATGTAGACATGTCATAACCTGCAAAACACAAGAATGTGGGGTCACAAGTGGATTAAAAACAAATCAGAGAAAAGATAAATGACTTTATTTTACCTTGTAACCCACTTTTGTCCAAGAAATTACTGAGGTTGAATAATGTATTCCTTGAAGCCAAGTACTGCACAAAACGCTGTAATAGGGGAAAGAATTAAAGCATAAAATTAACCAATTTTGTCAGTACTTTTTCACTGTTTGATGCTGACTGAATCCACCCACCTCGTTGCCATAGACCATGAGGTGGTGTGTGGTGATCAGAGACTTGAACACAACCACCCAGCTGGTGTTGGTGGTCCTCTCGAACAGCGAGTCAGCCAGTTGAGGAATGTTTACGTTCATCTCATTGGTGCAGTGGATTAAATCTTAAAACACATGAAGAACAGGGTCAGCACGTTAAGGCAAATGTCAAAGTCACAAAATGTACCAGCAAAGTGGCTTTTACTATAAAATGGAAGGACGTTATATCAGTGCCAATATGCCTCATCTCGTTCGGCTGAAATGACAAGACTGGGCCTATTGTTTATATTTATGCAACGGTGACCTGTAAAACCGAGTAATTCTCTCATACCTTCTACCGCTGAATCAATATAAATTAGATACACTTTTTGTGCTTATTTTAGTCACTAAAACAAGAAGTTTAACTTCAATTTAGACAAACATCAGAAAATGTAAACTATCAATTACACTTGATCGTGAGTAGCTTTGGGGGGGTCAATGACCCAACAGCTGCATAACTGTATAATTTCAAACGCGCATTTGATTTATATCCTCCCTTGTCCTCACCACAATGAGAGCAATTATCAGTGGATAATGGCAGCTGATTAAAAATGTTTCAAATGTTTAAATATAGACACAATCTGAGTGAGGAGGGAATATCAGCTGGCATGTTTGAAGGCGTAATCCTCCATGGTGTATCTTGAGTGAAGTGGTTGGAGATTTCTCTGTTTGATATCAACACACCTCCATGGACAGCAATGATAATGGGACTTGATTTAAAAAAAAAAAAAAAAAGTTGGTGGACATGTTTGTATACATCAGTCAAGGAGACATGGGTACAGGAAGTTTACTATGCCCCTAAATGGACGGCAGCCTTACAAGTATAGCAGCAGACAACTGAAAACAAATGTGCGATACAGGTTCAGCTAAATCGTACGATTGTCAATGAAACCCGTTATTGTTGCCAAGAATGCTGTATGGTAGCAACAGCTCAAACACAATGATGTAATTGGGTGAGTCACAAACTGAACAAGCAAACCTTGAGTACCGAACTCAACCAGCCACCATGACGCTCTTATGACACTCATAAATCTCCTCAGGATGTTTGAGAAGAAGCAACAAGCGTCTCCAAAAGGGCCCTTGTCAGAATATGCGCGGACAAACACCTGCTTGACATGACCACGTAACTGGCAGCGAGCGCAGATGTGATGCCTGGATTGATTTTGGCTGCGGCTTGGCTAAAAACAGTCTTTGACGTGACGCCTGTCTCCCCGACAACATGCCGGGTCACTTAGGAAGCACGTAAGCTGCCAAACCCCTCAACTCAACGGTGAAGTTTAAAAAAAAGGAACTGTTGTATTTCTGGGTTCAGCCCAAGGAACACAGACTGACAATTGTAAAAATTACAACTCATTCTATATTCCTCAGGAAAAAGTAAAAACATAGAGACCAGTCATATTCTCCTAGAATTGAGATTATATTCACAAACATCTCAATATTAAGACTTAAACAAGACACCATCAGCAGTGGAAAGGCCTGACAATACTGTCACACTTGTTAACTGGTTACAAATCACATGGGGTGCAACTGCCTGAAGACATGAACCACACATGTTGTGTCCCACTTTTTCACAGCTCATATGTTCTCTATACTATCGTGGCCCTGTTGAATGATGCGGGTCAAAGAAGTTGTGAGTAATGGTGCCAAACGTACCCCCCATTGAAGACAAGGATCCCCACTCAAAGGGGTAAATGGGTCTTGCTTTCTGTCCTATATTTGACTTGTGAAAGAACAGGCAACTGTAAGTAGGACAGAATAACCTTCCAGAGAGGCGGCAGTCAGCATGGGTGACTGCACGCCTAGAGAAGAAGATGACAGCAGGTTTTTATGAAAAAATGACAATGCCGTCATGTCACAATTAGCCTCCTAAAATATGCACAATAATTGACAGTGCAGTTTCCTCGATTCAGGGAGACCACTGTGTAACTGTGAGAGCGATAGAGAGCCAGCATGCTGCAAAATGCGTGTGGAACATTTTCAGATCAACATCAAAATAAATGAAATGATTTAAAAAATATATTTACATACTGTATACATCTAGAGTAAGAATGCATCTGGGATTTCAAGATTGTTCTATTGAAGTTTTGTTGACTTCCAGTTGCTGTGTCGGATGAGATTCAAAAGCAAGTCCAGCAGGTGCCGTTTTATTGAAGCTACTTAAAAGGCCACAATGGAAGAACCAGCAACGTGACCAATGCCTTCTGGACACATAATGACTTTTAAAAATCTGAACATTTTGAAAGTCATATTATATGCTGATAAGCATCCGTTAGCTATTTAACATTTATGAGACATTTCCTTCAGAGGCAAAGTGCATTCCAGCTCCCTCACCACAACTTGGTCAAAACATAAACTGCATTTTAATTTGGAGGCAAAAGTCAAAAGCACGGGACCATTTGACAAAGGGCACATACCTGCCACCCGACATTTTCAGCCATTAAAATTCAATTGTGAAGTTTCAAAACAATATACTTTCACAACTGACATACATTAAAAAAAAAGCTGGCTAGAATTAGACATGTTGCAGTGTTTGTCAACTTGTACACGTCATATGCCGACTAATTGTTAAAATAGTCAGTGACTAGTCAGCTAACAAACTCTTCATTGGTTGCAGCACTAATCTATTTAAAAAAAAGGCGAAAACACTGTTGGAGTTTTGAACCTTCACATATTACACATCCTCTGACATGATGACATAACCTACTTTGACCCACTTTGCATGCGCTAAAGTGTTTTAAACCACAAAATGGCTATGCCTAATTCGTTTGAACGTTGTCATGAGAAACGCTGGCCGGTCAGACAGCATTTACTTAAACTGTATGTATAGTATTAAAAATAAATAAATAAATAAATACACAGAAGTTTGAGTTGCTCAAGTTGCAATTAGATCCTCACTTTAAAGACCAAAAAAATGTGTGGGAATTATTTGAGACACACAATTTCTCGGAGAATTAAAGACAAAATAACAAAAACAGTAGATTATAACTAATAATTTCAAATAAATGTTATAGATATTGTTACAACATCATTTTACAGTACAATTACACATCTAATTTTAATATTATGACTGGTATACAGGGACAATTTATGGAATCAAGCGACAATATGGTTGGAAATTCACAGCTTATTATGAATCATTACCTACTATAACACGTTTGGTGGGGGGAAAAAATAAATATTACAATTGCAGCGTCAGTCAGGTTTACTTTCATTTACAAGGCTGTCTAGGTAAACAAGGCTTGAAGCTTTTCAAGCACATTAAAACGCAAAAACATTTGCGGAGAATATTCTTGGGGTCAGACAGTGCTTTTGAAATGACAAATTGGATGAAAACAGAAACTCAATGCCACTGCAGATGAATAACAACACCACCTTTTCTCTGTCTGCTCGCACTTATCTGGCCGAGAATGAGCAACATGAACTAAACTAAAACTCCACAGGGACACAGCATCTGAATGAAACATTGACATCGGGGGCCTTTTCTTGACATCAAATGAGGAGAGTTGCAATAAAACAGTTATTCAAGTGAATGTCCATTTACAAGAGCATCGGAAAGACACTGGAAGAGCATCAGACAAGACTTGTTCTGACGCCTGCGTGTGTGTGTGTGTGTGTGTGTGTGTGTGTGTGTGTGTGTGTGTGTGTGTGTGTGTGTGTGTGTGTGTGTCTCAACCCTAGGGTCAGATCATTCAAGCCCAACAATACATACACTTGTCCTGCTGCAGGTGCACCCAGTTGAGAGAACAGAAACATTTATCGGTTTAAACAGCGCGCCGAACAAGCGACTCACTGTGCCACCGGGTGATGTTCATTGAAATAACACTCACATATACACGTATGAGCAACAAGACTTCAGTTAAACGCGTTACTTTTACAGAGTAACCACACACAAATAAGAATGATGGAAGCTAACGTTAGCAGGAGCTAACCATTCCAGTTAGATGGCCGCTTGTCATATACAGAACCACGTTTCAGGTGTAGTTAGGTTTATGAAGTTAGTTATAGTTCAACAGCGCAGAATGTGAGTCAATAAATCGATATAACTGTCAAACACCGCCGTTAGCATGTAGCTTTTGAGAGGCTTTGCGGCCTTCACAATCGCCATAACACAAGCGAGCCAAGCGGCGTCTCGCTCGAATAGCCTGCGGCTCATTTCACCTCCGGGTGTCGTTTAAAACATACTCACAATCCAAGTGCTTCTTCTTGGGGCCCATGATTTCGTGAGTGGTGGCCTTGCATACTGTTTTCGAGACGGCGGATCCCGTTACACTGTGCTGGGCTGCGGTGATCCGGTCCGTAATGCTCTGCCCCGACATCTTCGCTCAGCGAACAAAAGACTCAAGTGGGAAACGTGGGTGCTTATCTTCGAAAGCGAGCTTGCGAGAATCTAAATCTAAACATCCACCTGTTCCGACCGGACCCCCCAGGCTTGGCTCCACCAGGGTGGAAGTGGAGAAATCAGAGCGAATCTATGGCAGAGCAGCGGAGGGCGGAACGGGAAATGACAGACACGGAATCGGCGAAAACGGCGAGAATACGGGAGCCTCCTCAAGTGACGTCGCTTGGTCTCGTCTATATCCGACCGCGATTTACGGCGATTTCAAGGTCCACTCGCTGACTCATCCGACCCGGGTCTGTGTCTCGCGCTCATCCCGCTGTGTCACACCGGATCACAGCCTGCCTTCCTGCCTGCCTCCGCCGCTCCGCCTCCTCCTCCTCCCGCCGCTGCCGCTCCACTTTACTGCGCGCAGGAGGGGAAAAAAAAGCGAACGCTCAGACGGAGCGACGACGGGAAATGGCGGGTCTGATGATTTCAGCTGCGATATATTCCAACCGATATGTCGTTCGTTTGTCCCTGACTGAGGTGGAACAGGTGACTGCAGTCTGGTCGCTAGAGCCCGCACCAATGCTTCAGCACAGGGCCGCCTGGGGCCTGGATGACAGCGGAGTATTGATCGAGGATTTGGCAGATAAACAACAACCAGTGATGTTTTTACTGCCTGCTCACTTGCATTGATGGGCAGATGATGCCTGCTGTTGCCTTTATGACACCAAAAAGAGCAGCTTGTGTCGACACAGTCTTGAGTATGAGCCTTCGATGAACTTGTTGACTGGTGAATAAAAAAGTTTAAGGCTAAGATCTGGAAGAAAACTTGCTTCAGATAGAGAATACTCTTGATGATGAGCAATGAAAGCAGGTCCCACTCGATAATCGTGAAACATTTCCCATCGATCTCAATTCAAGTGGCTGGCTACTTGCCTGACCACCAGAGGTCGCCGTTTTCTGGATCTGACTGATGACGGCAAAGACGTGCCAGTTCAAAATACAGTGGTACCTCGGTTCTCGACCACAATCCGTTCGAGACGGCCGTTCGAGAAGCGAATTGTTCGAAATCTGAATCGATTTTTCCCATTACAATTAATGGAAAAAGAAATAATGCGTTCCAAGCCTTAAAATAGGCTTTTGTAGGAGTGAATAGAGTGTCTGAGTAACTCACGCTCAGTTGCGCAGTGAACACTCCAGCCTCGGAGGTGTGGAGAGCGAGCACCTCCCCTGTGACACTCTACCACGGTCCAGTGCGGAGACAGGAAAGGTTTTACACCTCAATATGAAGAAAAAACAGTCAGTAAATGTAGCTAACATGTCTGCATACAGAGGCTGCGTTATACACAATAACAAAGCGCCTCGTGGGTCAGCTGATCGGTCCACGCATGTTATGTTTTTTCCGGCTTTTTTCGGGGGCGTTCGAGTTCTGGATTTCCGTTCGAAATCCGAAGCAAAAAAATCTCAAAATTTTTGTTCAAACTCCGATTTGTTCGAATTCCGATTCCTTCTAAAACCGAGACACCACTGTATGCTCTCATTGAATGTATGATACTGAAATTTATTGTAAATATATTCAACTAATGCAACTTTAAGGATCGCGGAATCCGTTTGTAGCGTAAGCCACCAAGCATTTGATGCGACGTCACGTCAGTTCCACTTGAGTGGAAATAGTTCTTTTTCATTATACAGTATTTATTGTATATGCTTTGTTTTTAGAGAGTGCACTGTTAAATCTTTCTACCCTTTTTGGGAGGGTGGTTGTTCTTATGTATTGTTGCTTTTTTTTTTCATTTAAATTGCTTTGTTGTCACACAATTTAAATAAATATAGTTTCTATAGTTGTCATCACAGCTGCTCCTGAACGGGCTTTTGATAACAATCTTAAAATCAAGAAGAATTGAGAAATATGAAATATGAAAATAAAGCTTTTTTTAAAATGGTGTTTTGTCATATTGCCATCATCCCTTCGACATCAAATGCAATCATATGACTGTGTGTCGGTACAGATCATCTAGAACCTTCTCCATAAACTGACTCTGACGTCGATCAGTCTGACGAATCCTTCATCTTTTATCCTTTTCTTTATTATGCAAAGGGTTTCCAAATAACCAGGAAACAAGTCAGACTCCCAATAGCTGAGCAGCCCCCACAAAAAAAGACAAGAATTCCTATTTTCAGTCTTGTGACTCTGCCCATACCACCTGTGGATTTACAGGGGAACCTGGATTGTTGTGTAGTTTTCTTCCTCTAAAAGTGTGTGACTGGTTGACTTTGAGAACGGAAGTGATTTATTCACTGCACACACTGTTGTTTGCTAACTTCTGCTAACACCGGTCCTTGACTCTCGCAGACTTGGGTCCAGAGTTAAGGTTGTAAGGTATTGATATTGGTTTACAGAAGCTTAAGATAATGCTACTTCGACATCCTGTCCATGTGTCATATGACAGTAGGAATGACTCGGACATTCACATGATGCATGACATACACAGATGAGTCAAGAACAGTTCGCTGCCTTCTTTAATTTTACACCTCATCTGCTTATACTTGTGTAATGGCTGTCAAACATCTGGAACGCAGCAAACTCACGTTGTGTACTTCTTCTTTCCCCATGGTGATGGGACAACTGCCCCTCTTGTCAGTGTGTGAATGTGGCTGAAACTGCCCAATTTAGAGTCATGAGAAGGTGGCACAGTCATTCTGGACCGACACGACCACAAATGGACAGCGATGATGCTGACTAGCAGAGTTCAAAGGTCATCTGTACTTCTCACTAGACTGCTGAGCATTGAAACCATGAAATCTGCCTTCACCACTTCATTCTTCAGTTGATTTCGGTAGTTACTTCTGTCAAGGCGGTTCTGTTTTTGACGCTGTTGGTTTGTCTGGGTTCAAAATAATTTGAAGAGTTATGGACAAATTTAGATGAAATTTTCAAGAAATATATGAAATGGGACAATTAATAGATGATTCCATTTTGGGAATGTGCCAGATCACCGTTTGGATCCAGGTTTTTTTTTAAAGGATTCTTTGACAATGAGCGATACATAGAACCATTTTCTGGATTTTCTTTTTTTTTTTTCGAAGGATACTTTGTCATGTACTGTGCTGCTTTTCTGTTTCTATTCTCTTTTTGTCGTCAAATGAGTTTAGAAAAAAGTCTGTTCAAAAGCAATGTGACTGCATAATGACCATAAATAACACCATCAATAAAGTGTCAGGAGTTTGCACAGATTGTTGCCCTGTTTACTGGTCCAAGTCATAGTTTTAAGAGGAGTTTATCTAGGAGCAGTTGCCACATAACTTCAGTGATCGAAGGTCGCAGTGATAAACAGCTCACCTGACTTTAGCTTGGAATGGAATGGAAACACACACAACAGTATGGTGATGCAAAATAGTCTCATGGGATGGCGCTTGTTTATAGTTGAAGCAGCTGGGAAACAGCTCCCAGACTCATTCATTATATTGCATTAAATATGTGGTAGTTGAAACCATGTAGTTCCTGACTGCTGATAGAAACTGTCAGTAATGTGTTGGTCCACTAAACCATCAATGTCTTGGAATCTCAATAAAGTTAGATTCTGTGATTCCTAACTGGAGTGACCATTTAGGCTTGTAAACACAATATTTATTGGTGAAAGCAATGTCTACTGTGAGAACATATTAATTTATGTTCCACTTTGGATTAAGATTTAGATACTTTGATAATTTAAAAAAAAAGAATAATACTTTGAAATAGCTTGTTAGACAGTTGAGTATTTTAAGTCATGCACTACTGAAATAATTTTTAATGCAAAAATGTAATATTTGTTTTTTTATGGTTCTTCAACTCTAAAACTTTAGTTTCTTTGTTGATAGTTAATTTCCAGAGGAGCTCATTTATATTTTAACATCAGAGCATAGATGAAATGTAGATGAAAAAAATGTGAAAATGGAACTCAAAATGACAGCAACTCTGGTCACATGACGGCAGGAGAGCATCATTTCAATGGTTATCTTTTAAGAACTTACATCTTCGTTGTTATGATTTGCAAGTGACCCACAAGGTCACAGACAGATAAATCCTTTGGGACGTCCGCGTGATTGTGAAGCTAGTACTTCACCACCACGCCAAAAATCCTTTCTATAAAGAGCCGGACTGGGAATGGAGACGAGGGAAACCCCTTCTGAGGGCCAGTGAGCATGACTGTCACACACAAGGGGGAGAGTCGACTCTCCCAGGCTCGAGGTTTTCACAGACGCGTCACTCTGACTCTTCAGATCTTGCTGAGGGAGGAAGCCAAGGGGCAGACCCGGAACCAGATGGAGAGATAACATCATCGCTCTGGCAGGCTGAAGGACAACTTGCAAATCAGCAATGAAAGCTCCTGACATCTGGGGTCCAGGAAGCATCGCGACACCTCAGGAGACATTTCTGAACAGCAATGTCAACTCGTACTTCGGACCTAGATCACAGTTGCCTGCAATGATTTACCCGGGAAACACCAGCTTGGAAGCAGCTTCATGTTCAGTGTGAAGACCAGTGGAGAACTGGAAGCTGATGTGTTTGGTGAAGACATCAAACTATGCATCTTCTAGAGGGGGGAAGTTGTAATTGATCAGTGTGTATGAAGCTTGTAACTGAGAGAAACCACCACTTTTACAACTCTAACCACGTCATTCAACGTTCAGTAATGGCACCAACGGTTCATTTCAATCTAATCTATTTAAACATGTTGCGAACAATACAATGGATCTGACTCATTCTTACCCCTTCAAGTGGAAGCGCGGCAGCCCTGCGTCATTACGCTCACAATTTAATGGACCGTTTGTCTACACGCGAAGGAGCAGTTCCACAACTTGGACACTAGAGGGCAATATAGAGCCACAATAGAGAGACAGTTACTCGATTACTCGGACACTTTCTAGGATCTGGCGCTCACACGAAACCTACTCCCAACAGCAACAGCGATTATAATAATAATAATAATAATAATAACAAAAAATAAATAAATAAATAAATAAATAAAAAATAATAATAATAACTTGTGTGAACTTATAATGCACTACAACAGTCACGGCTATTAAGGTAATGAGGAGAAGATTTTTTTTAAATTCTGGTTGTATTTCTTAGTAAATATGGTCAGAACCGGACGTGGGATTATACACAGTGCCACATGCAGCCCTTTTCCTTTTATTTGTTTATGCATTTATAGATTTCTACCTCCTTAGAATATATTTTTTTACATTTAGCAGATACGATATTTGAAATATATTTTATATTATTATACAAAAATATTCACCATTTGAATTGAAACTTTTCAGATATTTGTCATTGGGAAACCATGTGAACAACTGGGAAATTGTAAACTGAAAGGGAAAAAAAAGGAAATATCACTGTTCTATTCTTTTTTCTTAAGTACTTTTCAAGTTTTTGTGATCATATTGAGACTTTTTTTCCCATCTGTATTTTGACTTGACAACAGTCATAGTATTTAACATAGCCCTAATTTAATCCCCCACCTCTGACAGTTATTTCTATTGTCTTCTCAGTGATGGAGTTAAGTGCTTTCATCTCTCAAGTTATTTTTTGAAAATTGAAAGGGTGTTTTATGTGAGTCCGTTTCTGTGCTAGATTGGTACTTGATTTTTGAATCAAAAGATTTACAGTCAAATCTCACTCACTAATATCGAGTGGCCGACGCACCTTTGATGGTGGATTCACTTTCCTGCTCGGTTAAACTCTGGAGGGTCAGATTACTGACACGCTCTCACGGGTTTTGTGATGCAGGACAGACTTTGTGAGTTGAACGTGAGTTTGTTGAGTCTGGATGTTACAGGTTGGATCAGATAAAGACAGATTTATCAGGCTGATCTAAGGGTAGCGGTTGGTCCTGGGCCACCGAAAGTCTCAGGGCACAAGGGTGGAATTCATGAGAGTTCACAGGAGCTCAGGGTGAGCAGACGCTTTTCACATGAGACCACATGAGGACAGGTGATAAACTCAACTGGTGGATTTTTAGATGACTTATTTTCTTTAATACTTTTACAATAATGAATATAAAAGGCTGATATTTTATTTTATATTAAAAATGAAATGCTTTTTTTTATGTGCAGAAAAAAATATTTCAAATATATGTGAGATGTGTCATTGAATAACAAATAAAGAACATAAAATAAAATATAAAAAAATACATACAGTAGAAAATAATTACAATAATATGCAAAATATTTCTCTAAATAAGAAAAAAATAAGAGTGATTTTGGAGAGGAACAAACAAAATAAAAAGTTCAAATCCAAATAACGGTGAGTAATCATGCATTAAGCTTCTGTTTTGTGATACAATCTGATGTCACAACAAAAGACTAAATTTAAGTTTAAAAGCTGCAGGATGGAAACAAAGAAGTGGTCCTGTGCACCTTATGCACCAAAGCGTTTGCTCGAGCACTTCCTCTCAGACTGAGCTATCAAATATTAAAGCCCAATTAATCGTGATTCATTAAATATAAAAGCTGTAATTGACTCGATTAAGTTCCACTCTCGGTCAAAACAAGTCACTAAACACAGTTGAGGTACATTTCACGCTGACCCACATGTGTGTCGTTTCCCTTAAACCCTATATCTAAGAACAGTCAGGTGAGCGAAACACTATCACTGAGCACATGAATATACATTAATGGCAAAATGGGTCATTTACTGGGTGGGATTTGTAAAATAAGCTGGACGGTAATGAGTTCAGCTTATGTATTATATTCTCCTCCGTATGGCCATCTGATCCGCTCTGCTCCAAATTGTCCGTGTGAGCTCTTTAAGTGCAACATATTTGATTTCAGGTCTACCTCATCGTGCAGGCAGGTGAGCGGCAGACACCGGGCCCAGGTTCTCAGGGCTCCGCATGGTCAAGAGGAGCATTGATGTCATACGTGTCACGCACGTGAGGCCCGAGGCAGGAGGCAGTGTGATGCACATGTGTGACATGAAAGCCGATGTGAGGTGGGAGAGTGCTCCAGCAAACAAACACGCTATAATGTTGCTCCAACAAAACATGTGTTCCACGTCACTCATTCTAGCTGTAGAGCTCGAAACTGAAAATTTTAATGGTGAAGGTTTTGAAGGAAATGTCATTCAATTGTATGGTAAACAAACCAAAGATGTGACTTCATGAAACTCAGCTTACAATTAAATCTCTAAAATACAGCGAGAGTGAAGGGTTGTTAGCCAAGGTTGCCAGCACTTTCTAAACGCCACTTGTACTTTCATGGCTTCTGCCAAGGTTCAAGTCCCAGTCTGCCTGGTTTATTCTTGCCATGTGTCAACACAGTTCTTGAATCTTGAATGCTGTTTTATTAATGTTATTCTGTTTTAATAGACCCATGTGAAACTAGCTCTTTGGCGGAGGTTTGCACTGTCTCAGTGCTGTTTTTTGTTTTTTTTTTCACGTCCATAGATCCTGATAAAACAAAGTTACCAGGATTGTTTTGCTCTTCAGTTGACTTTACCCCGGACATGTGTCACCAACAGTTCCTGAAAGCGATTGGAATTAACAACCGCATCACTGCTTCTGTCAAATAGTGTTTTTCTTTGTGTGTCCTTCAGTCGTTTTACTTTCTTCCACGCGATGTGCATGAGTATTTCCAGGTCTCACCAACTGAATCAGTTAACCATTGACCAGGTGACATCACTAACCTGCTGAGTCAGCAGCGCGCAGTGGCTTGTGTTAGCCTGTAAATAAATACATAACTAAAGACACAAAAGTGTATCTTGTTTTGATGAATATTATGTATTTTTTCACATTTAATTTAGACATAATATTTTGATTTATTTAATATTTAGTTTTTATACATTATTTTTAATTTTCTGTCATTTACTCCACGTCTAAAATTTGATTTAAATTTTTTTGTTTAGTTAATATAGTATATATCAGTATATATTTAATCAACATGAAATATATTCCAAGCTTCAGATACGTACATGAATTTCTTATGGATTTACAATAAAATTATTATTCATAGCTGCTCCTTTTCCTTCCACTTTGCAAAAACCCCATAGATGCTGACAAACAACAGCAGCTCATGAGTGGCTGTCACTCAAAAGGGAGCCCACCGACATCCCTCCATGACTCCACAACTGAAAATGAAGGCAACTCTAATTCTCAGAAGATGTTTGCAGGAACTATGCAACACTGTCTCTTTGGGAAAATAAAAATTAAATTCCATTACACCCGCCGCAGTTAAATGTCAAGCGCAGTCCTGAGTGTGTTTCAAGAATCTCAAATCCTTCTCTTCTTGTAATTAAAGCTTTGTTCCAACCGTTTTCTTCCCAGGCTTAGAAACAGACGTGCGTCCGGCTATTGATTTTTCTTTGGAAGTTAAAGCTGTGTATTCAAAGTCACCAGCTTTTTGAAATGACTGGAGCCAAAAGGTTGCTGGAGTCTGAATTTGCGGAGGAGAAGGCGAAAGTTTCCACAAAGAGGTGAAGGATCTTTCAGTCAGATCAACTGCTTTTGAGTTGAAGGTTGTCTGAAGGTAGGATGAAGAGAAGGAGTGATAAACCAAGTGCAGTCCTGCAGCGGCGACCGCACGCTGCTGTGTCCTTCACACAGACTCTAAGTGATGACTTGTGCATTCCAATTACCCACACACAGCCCTGCATCAGACCCGGAGTCCACTTTTATGTTCATGTGAATGTGGGCCACAGCGGCACCTGATGACAGCTTAATGCTGCCCTCCCGCTGAGACCCACCGTTTGTGTGAGCTGACAGACGGAGATCAGACCCAGCAGAGACGAGTGGGAACCCTCAGAGCGCGCTCAGGTTTCGGGGCGCCGTGAAAAGATTTGTCCCGGCCATTCAGATCCGCCCGAGTTTCCCATGTTTCTCTCCGCAGTCGGTTTTGTGAAAGTGTTTGGAGAATGAGCCCGGCTATCTCTCGTATCAGCACGCACAAACACAGCAGATGGGTTTAGATCAGGTTCATAAGCCCATTTTACTCTTCTGTCATCACAAATGAGCTTCCAGACAATGACTCTGAATGGCGCAGGAAACAGGTAAACTGGGGAGCGGGGTGAGGCGAGCCCGAGTGTGGGTCACCGCGGTTTTAAAAGGGATCGGGAAGGAGAGGGCCTGGGCCAACATGAGTTAAAGCGGGGTGCAGGGGCAGCAGGATAAGAGGGATTACTGGACTCGGGGAACCAGACTTTCACAGAGGCTTCTCAACGTCAGACTGAGATTTCTATGAGCGAGTAGCAGGGGAATGCGACGCTGGCAATGTTGACCTTCTGAAGATGTCAGCGGGCAGTGCTCTCTCAGGTGCCGAAATGATGTGCCTTATCTTCCTGCTGATAAGCAACGGCGCTACAGTCTTCGCACAGTTCAATGGATACAACTGTGATGCCAACTACCACAGCAGGTTTCCTGGTGAGAACCACCCCACAGATTATAATCTCTTTACTCAGCGTTTTCGGGAAGTGAATACGTTTAACAAGGAGGTCGACAAAAACCACAGCGTGAATTCTGAAACTGCGATATCACATTCATGTTCTATCTATAGCTGCCGAAGTGTAAAGGTTGCGGTTCAACGTGTGGACTAACTTTAAAAGTATTTCCTCTGCATGCGCGGTCAAGAGCAAAAACTCATCCTTATTCTGTAACGCGTCAGAAATGCATTAAGTATGAATTGATCTGCGCCAGAGGCAAGGATTAAGAGCGCAATATTGGCAGTGAGGAAGAGCTTCACGTTCAAAGGTCTGAATTTCATTAAAGGTCAGGGAGCAGTAAACATTAATGATAAGCAAATGTTACAGTTGGAGAACCGAGGAGAATTAACAGCGAAATGAAGACTTATATACAATGTTGTTGACTCTGTAATAAAGTAGCACATTTTCAGGATGAATTGAAATGAATTATCGGTCTGCATTCTAAACAATCCTTACATAAAAGGGCGTAGGTTACAAGTCAAGTCAGTAGCACCTGTTGTTTTGTGGAATTTGACATGGATCATATTTAGCACTTCTTACTATGTACTTCTTTTTCCTCCATATGAGGGACTGCAATCCTTTGCTATGTATATGTATACAGTGCATATTTGTCTCTCTGTGAAAAAGTTCCTGCCTCTGATCTTAAAAATTCATGTGAGGAAGTATATATATATATATATATATATATATATATATATATATATATATATATATATATATATATATTTTTTTTTTTTTTTTTTTTTTTTTTCCTGAGAATGCATTAGCTCAAGCATTCGCCTCTTCACTGCTGTGATGGAGAGCATCCTCAGCTGTGATACAGATGTATTTATTTATTTAAATCTCCTGTTATCCAATGGAAACTGCTTGACGAACAACAGTAACCAATTTAAGACCATTAAAATCATTGACACCAGCATTTATTCTATTTATCTGATTTTATTTTTTTAACTTTTAGCAATTACAAATAGATGAAAAATCTTTTTGGCCATGTGTTTTACCATTTTAAACCAGCATCAGTAACCCATATTTATTAAACATGTGTAGCGAATGATTCCCCACACACTCGCCTTCCTGTCCTCAGGTGAAATTTGGGCAGGAACTTTTTCACAGAAAGGCAAATATGTACTTTATACACACACACACACACACACACACACACACATATATATATATATATATATGATCCATGTCAAATTCCACAAAACAACAGGTGCTACTCACTTGTAACCTATGCTCTTATATGCGTTTTGAATGGATTGTTTTGAATGCAGACCGATAATTCATTTCAATTCATCCTGAATTGTGCTACTTTATTACAGAGTCAACAACATTGTGTATTATTGAGTGGCGTTGCCGGGCAACCAGAGCAGTATATTTGAGGTAGAAAATTGATTTTGTTAATGTGCTCTTCAGTATTCCGCAGCATTATTGGTGAGGACTGTTGTATGTCTCCAACAACGATCGATGCGGTGACTGAGGAAAACAGCAGTTCATAACATCATAACACCAACAGGAGTCCAACTGGTCTTTGAAGGGGGGTGAAGCCTGTTGATACTGAAATGACTGACATTATATTCAGGACATGCTTTCTTCTTAAGTCATTGCATTATTATAGACATAGGGATGAAACAAAAAACATTTTAAAAATATTTTTCAATTTCAAGAAGTATTCAGACTTAATATAAAGTGATGAATAAAGTTTGGATAGATATAAAAATGTTGTTTTTTTTGTTGTTATTTACGGTAACAACTATTTATTTTCTTTATAAGTATATCTTATTATTACATTTTGCTACATTTAGAATATTCTTTTCTATTTATCATTAACATTTTAATTTTACTGCAGCTCTCACCTCCTTACTATGACTTCACAGGTCAAAAAATTGGTTCAACTATTTGTTTGTGCACGCAGCTGAAGGATTAAACACAAAAGAACTATGTAGAAAAAATATATAAATAAATAAATAGCAGTGTGTATTTAATGTAGTAGTAGTAGTGATGTTCACTAGTAAATAAATTTAAGAAGTTAAGGACTACAATCACTGTGTGCATATCGTGAAGGTGAAGTCCTGTTAATAACTGATGAGTTTTTCTCAGTCTATATCCTCTTTTCTTGCTGGTTATGAACGACACTCACCAGCCTGAGGTGTGATGCTGTACTCACCAGTGATCAGAAACAATAGCTTGTGGTGCTGTTTTTTTGAAGGAGAACGGGACATAAGTGTGTACTGTGGAGTCCAAACAATCACCTTGAAGATCAACTTCTGCCCGGTGTTGTACTCCGGCTACACCGACGCAGATCTGGCCCTGAACGGTCACCATAGCGACACCCAATGTCGGGGCTTCATCAACAACAACACCTTCCCGACTGCCCTCTTGTTCAGCATCAGCCTCAGCACCCTGGAGGCCTGTGGGAACAGCCTGGTGGTAACAAATGCACCGGCACGCACCGAGCCTCTTCGCGGTCTGATCTGGAGATGAAGTGCAGCCTCTGTCTCCGCAGGTCAGCACGGCCTACGGGGCGAACGCCTACGGGAACATGTCTCTGGTGCAGATGGGGAACGTCTCGGGCTACATCGACACGCCGGACCCGCCGACCATCATCAGCTACCTGCCGGGCCTGCTGTACAAGTTCAGCTGCAGCTACCCGCTGGAGTACCTGGTCAATAACTCCCAGCTGGCCTCGTGAGTTCCAGCGCCAGACGCATGGCTTCAACCTTCTCCACTCTCATATCCTGCCTGAGTTACATCCAAACAAGCCTTGTTTATGGCGACGGCTCATTAACCGTTGAGTTCTCATTAGCATTTATGGCTAGCAGCGTTGACTGACAGGCTCATTCATGAATGCCAACGCTTCCTTCTTGGCCTATCAAACAAACCGTAATGTGTTTTATCATCAGGACGACAAAGTGTGATTTTAATTAATCTTCACTTCAGTAAACACCATAATACGCATGTGCTCCTGCAGCTCCTCGGCTGCCGTGTCTGTCAAGGACAGCAATGGTACCTTTGTCAGCACCCTCAGCATGATTCTCTACAACGTAAGTCGGCTTTGCATTTGTCGTCTTGAGAAACTTCCCTTTTTACTTTCCGCTCATCCACTTCCTGGGGACACCACACATTTTGCTCCTTAGTCTCTTGTTTCTTCAGATTCTAAATCTCCTCCAGAAGCAGGTTACGTATTTCTTCTACAACACTCTCGTTTTTTTTTCTTACGACAACCAGTCAACACCTCTATTAAACTTTCCATTCCTCTACTGTGTCAACGTAACAAACACAACACAGCGTCTCTGTGAGACACAGACCCTGGTGAAGCTATCAATGTCGCGCTTAGATGTACTCCCAGAATAACACACACAATGTACTGTACTTCACAACTGCGACAATCGATCTCAACTATACACAGCAAATTCCACAACTGCTAAAAGGCATTTACTGGCAATAAAATGAAGTACAACAACCGACACGCAGTGTGCAGTCCCTCACTCCCATGGTGTACTATATTGACATCGGGAAATACGAGACTTTTGCGTACAATACTGACGGCAAAGGCAGACTTCAGCGTTGCATGTTGACGCATTTGGGTTTCAACTGAAGCGTTACTATACTACTTACTTACTATATACTGACGCTGTGGGGGCAGTGTACCACGTAAAAGAAAGATGGAGGTTGGTTCCTTTTTGTTGTAAATACTAACTTGTCATTTGCTAGCTAAAGAATGTTTCAGTCGTAGAGATTTCCTGTCACATCAAGTGACATCAACAAAGCGCCCCCCACCCGACTCGCGCTTACTTCCTTTTCACAGTGCCCCCTCGACCCACTGTGCTGGAATGCTACGTAAAGCGTTTTTACTCCATTGAAACGCCTATGCGTTGACATGCGACGTGGAAGGCTGCCTTTGGCGTCAGTATAGGCCGCAGTAAACGTCTCAATGTCAATACAATACTTACGACAGGGATCGGTTCCGACCAACTGGTCGTATGTCAGTTTGGACGTAATTCGAATGCCATTCAAAATAGCCAGTGCGAGGGTTATAGGTACCACTGTTGTGGTAGATCACTGTGTGAGAGTGAGATGCAGGGAGACTGTTCTGCCGTAACTGTTGTACGCGATGCCACGCTGCTATGTGCTGCGGTGTCAGACATTGAAAAAAAAAAAAAAAGCATTTGCTGGCTGTGGTTGTAAGTACGGGTGGTCGTAGGTTGAGCAGGTTGTAAGTCAGATGTTACTTGTATATTACACCATGGGAGTGAGGATCGCTTGGAAGTATAACCAAGAGGGAAATTCGTAATTGTCGTACCAGAGCCTCAAAATTACTGTATTTTGAGGGTGATTATCGTACACCTGTCATAACCTAAGTATCAACGTGCTACTGCTCGATCTCCACCCAAAACAAACATATTTTGGAGGATTATAAATCAAAACAGGGTCAAGTAAATATGGAAGTATCATATACCTTGTAATAGTGATGAGGCTTCATGAAACTGTGTCCTGAATTTTAGAGCTCACTAGGGGGCGCTTTTGGTAAAAAAAAAAAAAAAAAAAAAAAAAGGTTTCCTTAAAAAAAGGTTGAAAAGCAGAGAGCGCCACCTACTGGCCTCTGAAAATGACGACACTGTTTCATGAAGCCCCGTCAGCCCGTCACGATCTGGTCATTCTGTCCTTGTGTTTGCTCAAGTTCCTAGAGAATAACATTGGGTGAAGATGAGTGCCTTGGTGCAAGTCTGCGCCCAGTGACAGCCACTGCTAGCGTTACACATCCTCTTCTCCTCGCTCCCAAACTGACTCATGAACTTGCAATTCTCTTCCTGCGCAGGATTCCACGTACAATCAGCCTCTCTCCATCCCAATGGCTGGTCTGGCCCTCAAAACCCGAGTATTTGCCGCAGTCAAGGCGACTAACTTGGACAAACGGTACAACGGCCGCATTATTACCCATGTTTAAAACAACACGGGCATTATGTTGCCCACCCTTTTTTTCCATCTATTCCAGATTCTGTGCGTGTCTCTTTTGCTTTAACGTCATTATGCCATTATGCTATTACAGAAAGGCGCCAGTCCGCCTGGGCAGACTGAATGATCTGCTGCGCAGTTAGATCTCTATCCCGCGTCCACATCTCTCACTTTTGTCCCGACCCAGGTGGAACATATTGATGGACTACTGTTACACCACCCCCTCAGGGAATCCTAATGATGAACTACGCTATGACCTTTTCTCCGGGTAATCTTGCTGTCTTACTTCATACCGCCAGACGCCGCTTGATAAGCCTCAATAGAGAGCTATTACCTATTCAGACCGGTTTATCCTGCTCGATGACACGAGCGCTGAATACTTAAGAGCATATCGACGTGTAACATCAGCCTGACTCTGTGACACAGGTGCAACAAAGACCCACAGACGACGGTCTTCGAGAACGGAAAGAGCCAGATGGGACGTTTTTCCTTCGAGGTTTTCCGGTTTGTGAAGCACAGGCACCAGAAGATGTCCACCGTCTTCCTGCACTGCGTCACCAAGCTCTGCAGGGCGGACGACTGCATCCTCCTCATGCCAGTGAGTGAAAAATCTGCCGTGACCTCCATCCAGAGCCTCATCTGAATACGTGATTGGCAGATATGTGGGCGGCGACGCAAACGGGAAGAGGAAGCCAACTTTGGGTCGCTGCCAGCCGCGAGTGGCAACGCAGTCATCACTGCAGGACCGATCATCACCAGGAGTGGTACGAAGTGACCTCAAGCTCCTGTTTTCAATATCAAAATGGTGCATGAATCTGCAGCTCTGGTAAAGCTGGACGTGTGTATAAGTGATGGACCTTTTAAGAAAACAATAACAAGAGGATAAATAATTCAAACCTTCAAAAGTTGGCAGACAACTTAGGCAGGTTGGAAGGGTTTTTATGTCCCTGGTGACTTTTCTCTCGAGAAGGATTTCTTATAATTTATGCGTCAGTAGGAGGTAAAACTTGCTATTCAGAGGTTAAAACTCTCAAAATGTTACATGCTTTTGACCCTGGCTGACACATAGCAGTTGGCTCCTGTAAGTCGGAGACTATTGTTGCAGAAGAAGAAAGATATATTAATATGTAATATAAATAAACATGTAACAAATATATATATTTTTGTTATTTATGAAAGAAAAAAAAGATATTTAAGTAATTTAATTTCATGTAATTTAAGGTTTAATATACTCCCATCCCATAAAAAAAAATTAAAAATCTAAATGATAATAATAATGACAGTAATGTGTGTTGAAAGGTGGTTGCGTGGGTTCTTCTTTTAAAATCAAAATAAGACATTCTAACTCCATTTTCTGTCCAGAGGAAACTCCTGTGAACAACTCCCAGCTCGGTAAGTCCCACCCTATTTGGTCCCTAAGTATCAGGACTGATGGAGACAACCTCGCAAACACACAGAAAGTTCCAGCTCCCGCATCTCACACCAGCACCTCACACTTGTTTTTAAATGTCTGTCTTTGTCCTGCAGCAAGTGGTGCGCCCTCCCGACTGTTGAACCCGGTGACCACCACTCTGATCACGGGCGTGTGCGTCCTGGGCGGGATCAGCACGGCCTTCTTCGTGCTGCTGGTCCGAGTACTGAAGAAGTCCCGCCTCCCTCCGAGTGAGACCTCAAGTGTTTGGAATCCTGGTTTTAAATGAACTCATCCGATTTTAGCTGATCTTGTATGTTTAAGTTGACTCATATACACATCTTTGTGATGCTGCACTGCCTGTTATTTTCTACAAGTATCAATAAATGTGTGTACTGTAACATAACATTTCAAGCATCATGCATCAATGGTACGGCTGATGACATCACGTTCTTTTTGTGTCATAACATTGTCATTTCCAGTAAAATTAGAATTCTGCCCAAATTTATTTTTAATGCCAACATCTTCCATTCTATTAGTGATAACTTGTACTCTAATCTTTGACTATAAAACAATATATTTATTGAACATATAAACTGTGCTTGCCTTTTCATTTCACTATTATTATTATTATTGTTATTTCATATATATATATATATATATATATATATATATATATATATATATATATATATATATATATATATATATACACCTCTCACTGCCATAACCTTTTCCCCAGCCTCCATCCTATACCTATCCCACCCAAAACACATGGCTAACTTCAACCAGAACTCTGAACCAAACTGAAACCCAATTAATAATAACCCATTTATTTTGAAATCTCCATCCTCAAATTGAGGTTTACCTTGCAGGGAACAGCCAAAATGTCCCCACAAAAGCATAAAGTCCCCACATGAACAGATAAACAAGTGTCACAGATGTCACAGATCCATGTCAGGAAATAGATTGTGGACCATAATGTGGGAGGATACTGGGAGGTTGACAGTCTGCAGTCCTGACTCCACCACCAGACTGGATGACAAAAAAAAGTCTTTTGCCTCATTATTCACAGCTTATTCTTCACTAAATAAAATTATTAAACAATAAATGAATAAAAAACAAATAAAAGGTTTCATCAGGAACAACTACCGCTACTAACGGTTAACAGGATAAAATATAAACTTCTCTTTTGCATTAAAATGTGTAATATAAACAATTGTAAGATGATCAAATGTTAATTGATAAAATTAAATTAAAAATAAAAATAAAAATAGAACAAAAGTAATAATAAGAGACAAGAACACTCTGTAGAAATATTTAAAACATGTATGAAACTCATGGCCTGGGACCAAATTTGTCCAACTAGTTTTTATCAGTATTTGTGAACCTGAAAAGCTCAGAACCAAATTGAATATTACAGTTCTCCCGTGCATGTAGAACAGGAGACACATGAGGATCACAGTGTCGAAGACTTGTTGCCAAATCAAATGAGGTTACAGATGCAAGAAACCATCCAGAAACCTTCCAAACTGTAGCTGACGCAGGAGGCAGGGGTGAAGGTTGGAAAATGGAGCTTGGCTTTGTCGAAACAATGCTTTCCTGCTGAAGGATCAGCCATGACTGAGGCATCACTGGACAGAAGAGATAAACTGATAACTGATGGAGGTCCAGGTCAGCCAAAGGCTGTGACTTGAAAACACTTGAAGTTCGGCCAGTGTCAGGCCAAACGGGAGCATTGCGTAAGAACGTGTGAATGAAACATGCGATGATGTGAGGAGCGCTGAAAGAAGACAAACTCTCTGGAATCCAAAACGCTTGAGAGAAGTTTTCTGTCTGTCGAGATGATTGGAACAAAGGAAAAGAGAAGTTCAAAGCACTCAGCTTTGCCAATTCTGTCCAAGGCCTCAGTGCTTTTCAGAGGTCTCAGTTCTAAAACATAGACTTGTCTCGGGAGAGACCGGCTACAACATTGTGTGCTGAGTTTGGACGTCTCTGAGGGGAAGTGAGCTCGACTGTGTGGCCATCTGAGAAGCTTTGTGTCCATATGCTTTATGTGTGATCTGATCATTACATTATCAGAACAAATTCTATATATGAATGGTGAATATTAGAAGCTGTGTTTTCCCCCCATTATTACTTTCATGTAAAACAAAATATTTTTTCACATTTTGTGAGCAGAATTGCATTTTGGGTTTTTTTTCTGTGATAAATGGGAAATCAAAACATATATATATATATATATACATATATATATATATATATTTTGTTTTGTTTTTAATAAAATAAATAAAAAATAAATAAATTCGATTTTCATATATACTGTATATATTTTTTGCATCAAAGATGAATCAATGTTACTACTGATGACATCACGTTCCTTTTTGTGTCATAACATTGTCATTTCCAGTAAAATTAGAATTCTGCCCAAATTTATTTTTAATGCCAACATCTTCCAATTTATTAGTGATAACTTGTACTCTAATCTCTGACTATAAAACAATATATTTATTGAATATATTTATTGTCCTTGCCTTTTCATTTCACGATTATTATTATTATTGTTATTATTTCATTTAGATGTTTATTTTTTGGAACATTTCTCTCATCATGTCATTGATCTTTATGCCCAATACTACACTTGTTTAAATCCGTAACTGTCATGTTTTATTGCCATGTCTGCAGCAAACATCAGTGGAAATGAGATGAACCTGTGTATTTAGTCTGCTGTCGACGCCTGACAGAAATCTTCATCAAGGTTTGATTTGGACTCTAATACTTCACTCGTGCTTCCATTAGAACCATTTGACATGTCAAGGCCTTGTGCTCCTCCAATCTCCAGGAAAGCGATCAAACCACCAGGCCCCGGCAGAATTAATCTCTCAATTTTGGCCGTATTGATTTTCCCTCCTGATGACCTATATAAACGTCCAGCGCGTCTCACATGTCTGACTCACCGGCTGTTTTTGTGACCCGACCGGCTCCGCTGCTTTCAGAGCGCTTTATCATCCTAATCCTGCCCCGAAAAAAAAAAAGCCATTTAGTGATTCATTCAGAGGCCACAATGGTTGGTGATAACAAGGTGAATGGAAGACACAGGTGCTGTTGACTGTCGCCGCTAATTGAGTCAAAGCTTTGCTCAAACTGAAAATGAGGCGATGAGTTGAGGCAAACGAATCCAGAGACTGAGACTAACCTTTCTCTGACTTATATCACAGCTTTAGATTAGAAGAGCTGAAACAGTGGGACTAACTTCCTGCTCAGCTCATCTGTGTGTGACACAGATGAGCTGAGACACTTTCAGCCACAACATCAGGAAGCGCATATGAACAAAACCGACAATAAGAAGGATGATGTCACATTAACACATTTAAGTTTAAGATTTTTTTGGCATTTTGTCACGCGTTTTGATTCTTTTTAGGTAATAATAATATTATTATTAATAATAATAACAATGCCAACATTATTATTATTATGGTTATTATTGTTATTATTATATAATTTGTATGCTTTAATTCATTCCAGACAAATATTCAAATGTGTTTAATAAAATTTTTATTTTTTGTCAAGTTCCACCCCTAGTTTACTTACGCATATTGAAATTGCTTCTGAAAAGACAAAATGGGACTTAAGCATGTTGTTACCACTGTATGTATCATCATGTCAAGGCAGAAACACATGTGTGTAGATACACCGATGAGCTGAGACACTTTCAGCCACAATCAGGAAGCGCATATGAACAAAGCAGGCAATAAGAAGGATGATGTCACATTAACACATTTAAGTTTAAGATTTTTTTGGGGCATTTTGTCACACGTTTTGATTCTTTTTAGGTAATAATAATAATAATAATAATAATAATAATAATAATAATAATACCACCAACATTATTATTATTATTATATAATTTATACACTTTAATTTATTCCAGTGACAAATATTCAAATGTGTTTAATGAAATTTTTATTTTTTGTCAAGTTCCACCCCTAGTTTACTTACGCATATTGAAATTGCCTCTGAAAAGACAAAATGGGACTTAAGCGTGTTGTTACCACTGTATGTATCATCATGTCAAGGCAGAAACACATGCATCCTGTGTGTCACCGTGGAGACACAAAAGACTCACGCACACGTCCATACATCTTTGGACTTGACCCTAATTTCCATACAGCCTTCCCATGTGGCTCGACTGACAGGATTTGTTTACAGACTCACATTTTCTTTGAGGTAAATTCCAGATTAAGATGAAGGGACCTTCCGTTTGATCAACAAATCCAACGTTTTCCATAAAGGAGTTTAAGGAAGCTAAGAGCCCAAATTGGTCACCAAGAAGTTCACGCTAGTTAAAGGGCAAACATAAGGCAAACCTAAAGAGGATTCAAAATAAAGACGATGCTGAAGGGAGAAACCATCAAACATCTGAGGAGAGAACAGCTCCTCTCTTCCCTTCCATGTGTTGAGGTGCCAGTTGACACCCAGCTCATTCTCTCCACTTTGTTAAGTGTCTCCTGAGCAGGTGACGAATCCCTTCACACAAATAGACTCGCCAACATTGTTCAGACATATAACTTTAAAGAAGGCTGTGTTGGGTTTCATAACTCGCCTCCAGGTGAGGACCACGGTGCCTCAGCCACAAAAAGCGAATTGTTCGTGAGAACTGAAGCTCCACCAAAGCACCATTGACCCTGTTTCCACCCAATCCCTCCTTGGTCTTAGAAGCTCCTTCAGCATATATAAACCTACACAGTGCTGTCACCTCAAACCTGCGAAGAGCTCAAGGTAAGAGTTGGTGCCTCAACATTGGCTGGATTAAGCATCTAACATGGAGCCCTTGGATTGATCTGAGCAGCACTGGACCTGACCTCTTTTTGTGCCTCCAGTTTTTCCACCGAGGGGAAGAGTGGTGATATGGCTCTGGTCAGCTTCCTCATCCTGACCTCCTTGTGGATTGCGGGCCGAGAGGCCCTCACTCTATCTGACTGTGGAGCTTACGCCAGACGCCCTGGTAGGTCGCCGACTCGGCATTGTTTATTGGAGTTATATTACACTCTAAAAATGACAAATTCCTTTTGCTTCAATGGATAGAATGAAGATTTTAGACTTTTTAAAATCTCTCTCTACCGTCCATCCCTCTGTCCTGTACCTCCCAGTTCTCCAGTCTTCATCCCTTGAATGGGGCCGAAATGGCTCAAAGCAACAGTCTCTTGAAATGATTCTGTTTCCCTTCCAGAATACACTGACATTGCCGTGGTTTGTGGCACGTCCACCATCGACTTGGCTATCCAGATCTGTCCGGCCATCTACACAGGGTACAACGAGAGTCTGCTGATCCTCAACCGCATGTTTTCCAATCCGGACTGTCAGGGGACTCTGGACACCTCGGTGACGCCCCCTGTGGTGAAATTCAGTTTTCCCATCAGAGAGGGAAACGCCTGCGGGAGCAACTTCATGGTGAGAGTCGGAATACGTACTGAGGTTCAAAGCTCTTGCACTTGAAAAGGACCAGTGCAGAGCTGAACACTCACTGTGTGCAGTTTTCAAAATGATTGACAGTTTGAATCAGGCGGTCCAAATGTTTTTGTGGCTTGTTGAATGATTGAAATAGACCTTATTAGAGTTGTTTCTCTGATATCGGAGGGTCATGATTTAAACACACTGGAGGAATAATGGTGATCTAACTCAGGGAATTGACATGAAAGCTTGGGTTCAGCAGGATTTCATCACTGCGGCCTGTGATGCACAGCTCCTCTCAATAATTCCTCAGACCACCAGCAGCCCAGGGACCGGGATTTTCTCTGAGTTCTCCAACATCCAGAAGGTCAATATCAGCGGAATGATTCGCTCTTTCGACCCCACCACTGGAACCATCACGTACAACGCCGAGCTCAAGTATTACTACTCCTGCGCGTACCCGCTGGAGTACCTGATCAACAACACCCGGGTGGACGTGTGAGTAGCCGAACCGAGGCAGGGATCAGCGCGGCACTGGACATCTGATCTGCTCTCTTCGCTTTGTAGGTCGTCCTCTTCCATCGCTTTGAAGGACAACAATGGGAGTTTCATCAGCACCCTCAGCATGACCTTGTACTCGGTACCGTTCCCGCTCTTTGTAACTTTAGAAGATTAATCTGTCGCTACAATGCAGAACGTGAATTGTTAAATCTCATTGCAGGATGTAAATTACACCAGACCCCTCATCATGCCACCGCTGGGCATTGAGTTGAGGAAAATCGTCTACGTGCAGGTGGCGGCGTCCAACTTGACCTCGCAGTAAGACCCTTTGTGATTATCAAACCGAGTTCATCATATGTTAAAGGTCAAAAACTTGAACATTATTAAGGCAAACACAATGAGAGCTCCATTTACTGTCTAGAAAATTGAGGGTAAAACATCTGTCTTTGATTTTCTGAACTGAATGAGTTCTATTTTTACTCACATACAGAAAATATCATTCGGAATGTTTTGTGTTTTTGCAAAAATAAACCCACTAGCTCAAGCGAACCCTGAATATCATTGCCCTGTGTCGATTGTACAAGTCACATCCGACTTACGACCTGCTCGACTTATGTCCACCCGTACTTACGATCACGGCCAGCAGATGCTTTTTTTTTTTTATTCAATGTCTGGCACCGTAGCACATAGCAGCCCGGCAACACGAACGACAGTCACGGCAGCACAGTATCCCAGCATCTCACTCTCACACCACGATATACCACTACAGTGGTACCTATAACCCTCGCGTCGGCATTCGATTTACATCCAATACGACTTACGATCGCTTGGACGGAACCGATCCCAGTCGTAAGTCGGATGTTACTTGTATCGACACAATTTGCGACAAGCTCTATCGGACAGCAGGTGGCAGTAGCATCAGAGTTTCTTAAACCATGGCCCATGTTCAGTTAGCGCTCACACGCCTGACGCATTTTCCTGCTGCTCCCATGTTTGAACTTGGGGCTACCGCCGTGCTGACTGTGTGATGACGTGACGGATCAGTTGCCAGTTCGGGTCCTTGTCAGAGAACTGGACTTCAGCTGTGAGCCTGTGCCCAAGTGGCAGTTTTTACAATGTCAACATTAGCATTGCTACGTCCACAGTTCAATAGCATTGAACAGGAATCTTTAATCCTCCTGAACACAGAGACGAATCAAGTCTCTTCCAAGTTAGCCAACGTCCAACCAACCAGGAAGTTCTTATGAAATACATCAAGCTATTCTGTTGTTATTCTGGTAGCAAACAAGCAAACCAATGATATAATATCAATATTTTTAAGTGGCATTTTCAGTGATATATATATGATAACAATGCTCACATTCATAATTTAAGCCTCCCAAAAAAGCGGGCCTCTTATATTCAGTTGAGTTTGACACAGGTTTCAGACTTCTGGGCATCCCCCTCATGTTTGACCCACTTTCTAAGGAGGTCTTTGTGAAAATAAATGGCTCTCCCCTGAGACAAATAATACTTCTGAAGTCGGCCACTAATAGCTCATATCTCATTGTCAGCACTCTGGTGAATGCCAGTTCTGTGGGTGTTTGCTGGCTGATATGAACGGCTGTCCTGTCTCCTCTAGTCCACCACCACCTGTCTTGATAGATTGTTACATTTGAGGATTCCGCCTGTGACCTGGAGTCTCTGACTCGGTGCTGGGGACCTCATTCTTTCTCCACAGGTACTTTGTGCTCCTGGACCGGTGCTACGCCTCGGTGTCGCCGCTGCCCTTCAACTCTACCTCCTTTAATCTGTTTGTCGCGTAAGTTGAAGGCAAAAATCCTCACACACCATTCTATCCACTGTTTTTTTTTTAATCTTCGAGGTTGGAGCGGCTGATCAGAACAGGTCCAGTGCTTCAGATTTAGTCTATATTGTTTTTTGACCCCTTGTATGAGCCAACAGATCAAGATAGGCCGCCATCTTGAATCCTGGTTAACCTGTGTGGAATGTGACGGGAGGCACGGAGCAGAACCCCAGAAACAGAGGCGTGAAGCTGAGAAAAACATCCTGAGACACTAAATAAGATCAAGCTTTCAGGTCACGACAGAATAGATCAAGTTCTCAGACACATGAAGCTGCCATCTTAGAGAGGTCCACCAGATACTAGGGCTCCGGTTATAATGTTACGCCTCTCTATGTCTGACATGTTCCACTGGGTGAGGGTCGAGGGGCAGATACCTCTTCCACAGCACAGAAGTCAAAGCTTACTGAACATGGGAGTTTGACTGAGGATGAAGTTTAAATAAGGAAGGCAGTGAGGCTCAAGTTTGCAGCCCCGCCTCCGAATTCTAGCGTGTCTCTCGTAGTCTTTTGCTTTTCTACCACTAACACACCACCTGTATCTATCCATGCAACGTGCAAGGGTGCACTTGTGAGGTTCCCCTTCTATTGAAAGGTGCTCCCTTGACCAGATGACCACCATGGTGGAGAACGGCGACAGCCAGGTGGCTCGCTTCTACTTCCCAGTCTTCCGCTTCATCGAGCAAGAGAACGAGACGGTGTCTACCTACTACCTGCACTGCATCACACGACTGTGTGAGCAAAGCACCTGCAGCACCTTTAAGGTGGGAAAAGTCACGCTGACATCTTCAGTGACCCCAGCTGAGTAACCTTTTGATTCACAGCAATGCAACAGGAAGAAGAGGAGCATCGAGACCACTGTGGTGCAGGACAGCATCACAAGGCCCTCGGTGCTCACGTTGGCCATTAAAGCCCAAGCAGAGAACAGTACGTAACAAACATTCTGTCACACATTTTAGTGCGGGTGAAATATGTCAGAGGATAGGGCCATGCAAAATGGCTCAGGAGCCAAACGTGGAGCCTCATAGGTTCCCCACAAATAAGTCCAAAGAAACTTGTTGACATGTGGTGGGACTACTGTATCTTTAGTTCAACTCTGTCTATAGTGGTCAATAGTCTGTAGTGACCATTGGTCGCAGCACAGTTTACAGCCAGCAGGGGGCTGATCTGAGTTGCAGGAATTGCTAATACAAGCTGCCAAAAAAAGCCAAGGGTCATCCTGGAGTCGCCATGTACAACTGGGAGGATGCGGTCAAAAACTCAGGGCGGAACCAAAACACACTCCCTCACTACTCGAATAACTCAAGCATATATATGATATATACAAAGATATACAAATATTTTACATCTTTTATATGTACATTTTTAATTCTTTAGTTTTATAAATACTTTAGTTGAATATATATATATATATATATATATATATATATATATATATATATAGAGAGAGAGAGAGAGAGATAGATAGATAGATGCATATAGTTATAGAGTTATATATATAGCTATATATATTGTATATCTTTTTTAATAATTTAAATGATACATTTTAATTTTTAATTTTAAATTAAGTTTCTCACCTGCATACAATTTTAGCCATTAAGACATTTAGAGATTTGACCATTGAAAATAATGATAGAAAATCATTGTTTCATCCACTTGATTAAAGCCTCATACAGTCAATGACAAAAACATAAACTTCAACATACATGATTTGTGGCAGTAAAAAAAAAAAAAATTAAAAAAAAACCCCACAAACACCGCACAGGTATTGTGAACTAGGTATTAAAGCTGAACAATATCAATAATATTCAGGTCATTGTGCTGAGCTTTAAATTCATATTCCAGCTGGAAGCAATTTACATTTGACACCTCAATATAGCACTCACAAACCTCAAATGTTTTCACGAGTATTTAGCGAAGCAACAGGTGACTGAACATCAGACTGAACGTTTTTGCTGTCGATGAACGTCCCCTTTGATGAGGCAGAGCCATTAGAGTCCCTGACTCATTTGAAAGTCTGGATGTTTAATAGCAAATATGGGTCATTTCTCTCACATTCTAAAGCTTCTTTCTTTCTTTCAGCCGTCCAAACTAAAGAGGAAGGTGAGTATGCTCCGTCTTCCACTGTGATTTATTCAAGTCGGTGCTAATTAGATTCCTGCTGAATGAAAAGCCTCTTATCTGCATTCTGCAGTGAGTTGTACCATCACTGCTGTCGGCTGGAATAATGCCTCCCATTTGGTGTCGCTCTCATTTGTGCACAGCGCTGTCTGGTGGCCGGTCTGATGGCAGGGGGGCGTCCGTGGGCCTGGGGATCGCCGTGGCCGTCCTCACTGTGATGGGCGCGACGGCCGCCTTCATGGCCGCCTCCTTCTATCGGAAGCTGAAGCGGCTGAGCTAGCAGAGGTCGAGACGACACCACCGGTCCAATTCACATTCTGGTGGAGGTACAGGACGCTGTCACGAATCACCACTATTGATCCGAGCACTTAATATGTCTTTCCAATCCATCACAGACTGTGGCGAGATATGGAAGGTGAAGTCTGAATAATTCTGATATTATTTTGAAGCAAAAGGGCAGAGCTGACTGGAGGACGCTCAGGAATATACGTCCCACTGCTGGTTTGCTGTCAGTGTGTAAATATCATGTCACATATGTGAAATAGAACATTTTTATGACACTCACAACAGCGCGAAGAGGATTGTATGGAGTTACATTTATGCCACAAGTGGAGAGAACAAACACAGAGAATAAATTAGAAGATTAAATGATGCATTCAGCTGCTTGAATTGTTCACATATGTATGAGCAGAAGCAGCTGAAACAGTCTTTTCAACACAGAATTCAGATGAAAAGGTGGTTTCCTTATCATTATTAAAATATAATAATAATAATATGTTGCTCCTTTTTATGGCCGTGACTTAATTACAAATAGACAAAGAGCACTTCACAAAATTTTACATTATTTATATGATTCAATCCAACAATTTCATGTTTGATTTCTTATTATATTTTTTATAAGTTCATTATTTTTTTAAATCCTATGGATAAATTGATTGCATACAAGCGGTCGTGTGTGTTTACAGGTTCCTTGCTGATTTGATGCCTTATTTAGCATATGGAATATTGTTGATAGCATTGAGCACAATGGGACAGCAGGTGGCAGTAAGGTGTGGATCTTGTTGCTTCCTGAATATTTTATATTATATTTTATTGATTTTTGATATTGATATTTTATTGAAATCCATCCATTTTTTGTGTTATTGAAATGCATAAAATGACATGAGATATAATCGTAAAGTAAAGATGAGAGTCCTAGAAATTTGGAATAATTATGATTTATTTATATCTATTTTTAATTCAGCGCCCAAAAAGTCAGACATAAAGAAATCAGAAGCAGTCTGTTTTATTTTATTTTATTTTATATTCAAAGCAAAACCTACTTCATCATTGGTGAAAACATCTGAAAAAAGTCATTCTGTGCATATTGGTTTTCATATAGGAGAACATGAATAAAGGAAAGCTGATTCGCTATATGAATATTGGAAAACTTTTCTTCATATATATGAGGTGAGCAAAAGAGCTGTGAACCACATGTGGCAGGAATGTAAATCCATGTCTTGACTGCTGTTCTTGCATGTTGTAGAAGAGCAAATCTTAGATTGTCTTCTGTTGCCAGGGATTCATATTATTTTTGGTCATATTTAAGGCCAAGTAAATACAAACAATGCATCCTAGAACACACAGTTATTTATTTTCATGTGTTGATTTTTTTCATTTTTATCTTATTCAAACAGCCATTTTGTTATCACGATGTGTATCATGTCACAGAGTGAATGTCACCGAGCCTCTTTCCGATTAAAGCTTGCAGGATTTAAAAGCAAAAAGGGTTTGTCTTCCAGTAGCAGACACTCCACCTGCATCTTAACCACCGTCTCGCCGCTAACTTTATGCCAGACATATTTCCAGACACAGGATTTATTCTTTGGTTTTTCAGTGTTCATTCATCAAACTGAGGACCTGTGGCAGTCACTTCTGCTCGGTTGTATGCAAATGGAGCTGTTTGCTATGTGTGACGATCAGCGTCTTTAAGCCCAGGAAACACTCACATCCTTGTGGCTGTAATGAGTTCTGGGGGGAATTGGAGAGTTTCTGGAGTCGCGTTCGTTTCACCACTCACCACTAGAGGGCGTGTAATCCCCATTTCTAGTGCTCCATTGTGAGTGGGTGAGTTATTGAAGTATCTCAAACCAAATATTAAATTGAATAAACAGAGTTTTAAATTCATTTTAAAGCAGCAAGGCACCATCCACGGAAAAGTGAGTGGCAATCTCAGTCCGCGGTGTTATAACCGCTGGTCTTATGCATTGTTAAATGGGCCACTCTCGGAGACGCTGACCCACTTTAGGACACGATAAATCACCAGAGCCGCGAGGTAGCGCTCCACTGGTGAAGTAGTAACCCAAGGTTTAGACCCCCTTTTTATGATTTCTGTGTAATTTAATTAAAGTAACAGGGATAAACGCCGGCTGCAACAGGGCGGACATTAACCTCCGGTTCAAGTGTGGCCTCTAAAACGTGAGGCGGATCCAGGGAGAAGACATTTGTAATCCAGCTCATGGCTCTCCTGACGCGTCCTTTTATTTGATCCTAAAGCTGTGCTCCAGCTAAAAGCCTGTCTGCTTCATCAAACTGCCGTAGATTTATTTTTGCTCCGTAACGCCGGCTTTTGTGTCTCTTATTAAAAGTGTGGGCCGTACCTTGGGCCGAGTGGACGATGAAATATTGATGGGACAGCTGTAATTTGGGGGCTGCCTGCAGGACGACTGCGGGACTCGACAATGCGTCCAGTGTTTTTTAAAAAATAAAAGTTGGCTAGAGCTGGAGCTGCCGATGTGGCGACTGCAAGGTTCCGTTTCGTTCCATTAACCTTTGGTAATGAGACGCTGAACCCCAGAAACCACAGGTCAAATGTAACGTCATGTTCAAGTTGTTTCGCAGGGAGAAGGACTGACGAATAGTTTTGGACAGCTCAATGCTTCTTTGTCTCCCGACACAGACATTATTCTCAAAACACAAAAGATTTGATCCGAGACTGTGCACACGTCAGCACAAATCAAGACTTGTAACCGCTGCAACTTTCTCCAACTTGGAAAACAGATCAATTGTGTAAATACGCTCCACACTGGAAGGTAAATACGACCCGCAATGTAAGGCACTTGTTAATAATGCATGACGGAACACAGCAGAACCAATACTGTAGCTGATATTTCAAAAATGCACATTGCCATTACGCAACTCTATATAGGTTAGCAGAGCGCTAAATTAAAGTTTGGCAAAATAACAATGAAAAAAATAGAAAAACTAGAGCTCATTGTTTCCGTCCTTCCTTCTCTATTTAACAAGTCATCATAATAAACAACACCAATAAGACTAGTAGCTCTTGCATAGCAAATGCAAGCGCAAATCTGCTAGCAATGCTAGCTATTTGTGTTGAACTTTTTAAATATTCAACTTTATATGTTACATCTAAAACTACTCATTCACATATAATTCATCAAACAATATAGCTACTGCTAATGCTAACATGTTAGCATACTCTTTAACAATGACTATCCAGTAAAAAAAAAATAAAACGAGTATTTAAAAATATCACAGGGAAGACATCTAGCAGAACAAGCTTTTGAAAATAAAACACATACTTTAAGGGCGACTGCTGCAGCGATGAAGCATGCTAGGACGCTACTTTAAACAAGACGCCAGCTTGCACAGACCCCAGGTGCGCAGCGTTAGTCAGCTGAAGCAGGATCCAGCCAATAAATAAGCTTCTAGTTTTCTGCCTTCCAACTTCCTTTTCAATAATTTCACCTTGACTCAAGCATTAGCTAACTGCGGCAACGGCACTTCAACTTGGATAGGATGAGTCGGCACATTTTTCCACTTCCAAATTCATGGTGTCTATTATTTATGATCCATTGGTAAGAAGCGCTAAAACTGAAGAGTCAAAGCTCTGAGTTGCATTTTTATTGACATTCTTTATATATATATTTGATTCGAGTTATAGTTATTTATTTTGTGAGTCCAAGAAACGTCCAAAAAACGGAGCTGGATCTCAATCATTGACAGGCCGCTATGTAAATGATTACGCGTGATCAATTATTGATAGTAAGTTAGCTGGTCGAGAGAAGGGGGGTTTGGGGATTTTAGACAGACTGGAAACAAGTCTGTTCCACTCGTAAAGCGAGTCAGCCTTTTTAAAGATGGCTACCGCTTCATAGCCACAGTCTTGGCTCAGGCTAGCCGCTAAAAGGGCTTCGCTAGGGCACGTCAAAGAATGCATGGTGTTTGTGTGGGCTAGAGGTTGGAATCCTAAAAAGCAGGCACGTGCTGAGATATTTTGGGAGTCTGTTATTGTTGAAACAATGAAACTTTAGAGATCCATTTCATGTGTCTCTATAGTGGTCAAAGCGTGGCCCTGTAGAACGGAAGTTAGCTTGTTCATGTCCGAAATTTTACCATGAGTCAGTTTGCAATATCCATCTCCCAACCACAGCACAAACCAAAATGTCCTAATAAAATGTGTCAATACTCTGGATGAAGGGCATCACTCAAACACCGTGCTCACATGCTGCGGGTGGGAGGAGTGGCTAATGTACCGATGCACTGCGCGGCATGATGTACTTTCATATATATTCCCTGTCAGATATCAAAATATATTTTGGCGGAACTCACGAGAGAGTAACTTCTTCGCTCAGTAATTTAAGAAGGGAAAAGAAAGGGTCCATAAGGGGGAACTTTCCTCTTGCAGGGAAAACGGGCTGGTGCTGGAGCTAAAAAGGTTTGTATTTATGATCTAGCATTTCCTTTTTTGACTTAAAAGGGCAGGAATTGTGGCAGGTTGCAGTTGTTTGTCAGGTTACGTGAGAGGGCTGCCTATGAAAGAGCGCACATTTTATCGGCAAAACCTCACAAGGACGGCCGATAAAAAAAGATCCCAGATTAGCAAATATATAGTGGCAGAGCCGTAGTCCACGGTCAGATTTCCGATTCTAACAGCTGACCACACAAGACAAGGCAACATTTTTGTATCTCAAACAAACGCTCACCCACACAGCCATATAGCTAAGAGCATCATCCGTTAGCAAAACGCATTTTTTCGTGATGCCGACGGCCTGTTTGGAATGGATGAGTTTCACCCACGGACATCAACATTACCGTGGATTTTGGTTCCAACCAAATGAGCAAGCTCGAGAGTCTTCACCACAGGGTGTCAGTAGAGGTTATGGGAACTTGTGCCTTCAGTAAACAGGTCTAGGAAAATGGCCCTAGGTGATGCTTAGCCAAGCGTGAATCAACACGCAGTAAACACAGGGGACGATTGAATTAATCTCTTCCCAAATGTTGTGTTTTCACACTTCTGTTCCCCTGTAACCACAATTAGACACAAGGCCCCCTCCCAGGTCTGATCCTGCTTTCAAAATAAATATATAAAACACACTGAAAAAATACAAAAGTTCTGTTCTTTTAGTTCGTGTCGCGCCATGTTTTTGTTTGGCTGCTGTACAGTAGCTAGCACATGAAGCAGCGTCAAACACACACAGGTGGTGACAGTGATGTGTCTGGTTAAACAAAAATAGGTGAAGTAAATATGTGTCGGTGAGTCATCAACAGACTTGTGTTTGTTTTCTTTTGTATGTTTCATTTAGCGAGAACATCCAGCTCAGCCAGCTAAAGTGGCTATTTGCTAATACAGCGCTCTTACGCTGAGAGTCCACAATGACATGCTCTATTTGTGTTTTCCTCAAGGATTTGAGCAGGTTTTCAATGACTCTTCAGCAGCTGGTGTTTATCGGCTGCAGCGTGAATGCGACATATGTTGAAGTGAAGGTTCAGCCGTCTGCGTCTGTGAAGAGGCCGTGATGGTCCAATTAGTGTGGAAACCAGGAAGGGACAGGGGTGAGCGCGCGACACGAGGAGCCACTCGAGAAGCCTTCGGGGGGTGTTGTGGAAGAGTTCCAGCCAAATCTCCATGCCGGTGTCCACTTCAGTGAAAATGTCCGGATTTTTCCGGATTATCTCGCCTCGCTAGGAAACGTTAAAGTCCCTTTTTCAAGCCGAAACAAGTGAACAAATCCGGCTGACTCAGCACATCTGATAAAAGTTCAGTAAAATGCCAATAATTAAGTCGTGTCTGAAGATTAGTCAAAGCTGGAATTGACTTTGTGTTTCAGTCCGGTTGCTGCGCTGGGTTTTTCTAATCATTTTTGTCTGATTCCACAAATGAGCAGACCCACAATTATTAGCCCGGACGTTTCCATGATTCACATTTTATGTAGACTGTGTTTAACGTGCATGAAATTAATTTGTCATGTAAAACATAATAGGTTGGATTAGAAGCGGAGTGACATTTAGAATGAGAATGAGATTTAGTGTGTTTATCCGGCTCGAAATCCACCTGCTCGAGAGCGTGCAATGGTTTTAGTTGGTGGGTTTAATTCAAGAGTTGCGCTTAATAAAGCAGCCTGCTGAGAGCGGGACGGTTGCTGTTGTAAGAGCTGTTTTGGGAGGAGGGTGGGGGGTTTAGAGGCTGTTTTCTTAATGAAGAAGTAAAGAAGTGCTATAAATCTGGACGTGCTTTTGTTGAGAAGCATAATATGATGGAATATATTCATGGCAGGGGAGACACAAGAGACAACAAAGATGAATAAATCCCACCCAGAATGAGAGGCTGGAGAGATGGTGTTGGTGACTGTGGCGGAGTCATTAGTTTCAAATATGGTGAATATCACAGATGCACTCATTGATAACCACAATATCCAGCATAAACTTTAATAAAGCAAATCCGCTGTGTGGGATTAAGAGTGGCGCCGGCATGTTTAAATTCCTAAATGAGCTTACTATGTTGATCCCTTACCAGATCATGGTTCAACTTTTTCCTCAGTAAAAAATGCTGTTAATTTCTGTGGCTTGAATTTTTTTAGCCTCAAGTTTTTGGTCCAGAAAAATAATTGTCAATACAGATGAAATGTAGATGAAGAAGTTAAGAAACCCGGAAAATCTAAACTAAACTAAACTAAACTGATCTAAACTAAACTAAGATAAGACGAGATAAGATGAGATGAGATGAGATAAGATAAGATAAACTAATCTAAGATAAGACAAGATATGCTAAGATAAACTAAACAAATATGATCCAAACTTTAATAAAGCAAATCCGCTGTGTGGGATTAAGAGTGGCGCCGGCATGTTTAAATTCCTAAATGAGCTTACTATGTTGATCCCTTGCCAGATCACGGTTCAACTTTTTCCTCGATAAAAAATGCTGTTCATTTCTGTGGCTTGCATTTTTTTAGCCTCAAGTTTTTGGTGCAAAAAAATAACTGTCGATAAAGATGAAATGTAGATGAAGAAGTTACAAAACCGGGAAAAACTAAACTAAACTACTCTAAGATAAGACATGCTAAGATAAAGTAAGGTAAGCTAAGATAAGATAAACTAAAATAAAAATAATCTAAACTAATCTAAGATAAAATAATCATAGCTAAAATATGATAATCTAAACTAAACAAATATAATCCAAACTTTAATGAAGCAAATCCGCTGTGTGGGATTAAGAGTGGCGCCGGCATGTTTAAATTCCTAAATGAGCTTACTATGTTGATCCCTTGCCAGATCATGGTTCAACTTTTTCCTCAATAAAAAATGCTGTTCGTTTCTGTGGCTTGCATTTTTTTAGCCTCAAGTTTTTGGTGCAAAAAAATAACTGTCAATAAAGATGAAACGTAGATGAAGAAGTTACGAAACCCTGAAGTACTGGACTCAAATGCTTGCAGTGACTGGAAACAGGGAGATTCGGACAAGCGAGATTACAATTATGAATATTTATCATTATATTTCGTTATATAGACAAAATACAGATGGACGGGAAAGCGGAACCAAGGGCGTCACCAAACCAGGAGAGAAAACAAGCGCAAACCTGAAAGAATCAGAAACTTCAGTGGGATAAAACACGTGCTAGAAATAAAAGGTAAACACAGGATGTGGTGGGTACAACTCACACAATCGACAAAGAACACAAAATGGATGTAGGGGAAAAGCTCAACACAAGGTTAAAAAAACACTCGTGGTAAGAAAACTAACAGAAGCTCAGACACCAGGGAAAACACCAGCGAATATGGGGAGATCTTGAGGAGTCTACTTGATCAGCGTGGGAGCACGGAGGATCTGACTCCACAGACTGGAACCAGGATATTGAAAGGTGCACTGATGGGGTGCACTGGTTCCAGCTCACTGTCTTTACCTGTCAAGCAAACAGGAAATGCAACAACAAAATAAAAGCACGTGTGAAACAGCCCATGACAGTGACGGCTCAGAAAACCAACTAAGTTTTGCCTGCGTTCTGAGAAGGTTTGGGCTCACAGACCTAGCAAGTTCAGAATGAATTGCCTTCCACATAAAACTGGTAAAGACAGCTAAATAAATATGGACCTGCAAGTGTGTCAGGTGACCCGCGGTCACTGTGCTCACCACATATTTGGCAGCCCCAGCTAATTAACAATTGCTTAATTCCTCCTTTCAATTCGGAAACTATCAACAGTGAGCGCCCGTGTGTAACACAATTATCATAAATAATTTATTTCCCATCCCTCCCAAGCACAGACAGATGTTTGGCAGCGCAGCCAACTTGTTTTTTTTTCTTCTATTTTGGCCAAAATGCTGAATTTGTCTGGTTTTAGAAGCAGGATAAACTCGCAGTGTGGCCACAGAGAGGCGTCGTTTTCAGGTGGGAGAGGCAGGATCAGACAAGACGAGCCTGTCGTCATCCAAACTTCAGTCGGAATAAGAGATGGGGTGTCAAATCCCTTCAGAGGGGAGAATAATCCTGCGCTAGATCTTCCACTTACACACCAAACCAACGTTTGAAATCCTCTGCGAGGTCCTGTCTTTGAAAGAAAAGCCGACCACCAGCAGAACAACGTTGAATGTCTGTACTTTACAAGACGGTTTTCTGTCAACATCCAGCCTAAGTCCGATGACTCAGAGATCCAGTTTCTTCAGACTTTCACAGCGACGACTGTAAAAGAGCGATAGTTTGGCTCCAGCTGCTTCCTTGTTGTGGAAGCAGGAACCCTCTGAAAAAGGCCAGTATCACCTTGTCCCACTTCATCTTAACTTATTTGTCAAGCTGTCTGTCATCCATTCATCTGGGGGCTACTTGTTAATGATTGATGTGGCACCTCTTAATGTGATGGATGAGTCGTCTGCTGCATGATGGGATGTGGGGGTGAGTCACCCTCCGTCGCTCCCCTCCCCCTCACTCGGCCACTCCTAGTGCTGGGAAGACATGTCTGTGGTGTCTGTGGAGGGAGAAGCCAACACACTATCAATAATGTAGGCTGCGTTGCAGCGTAAAAGCCTCGCATGGTCATATCACAGTTCCGGTAACATGACTCCAAGCTATGAAACAGAGGCGTGTTGGTGTGCGCTGTGTTTTACTGGCATCGCCGTCGTGGCGTCCAACGCACTTCACTTTAAATCAGAAACTCTTTGGTGTGAGTAACAAAGCTGGAACCAGCTTGAGGTGAGGTGAGTGGAGGGAGGCCATGCTCCTACTGTCCGGTGATTTATGGTCTCCCACTGCTTGGCTGGATCTCCTCCAGGTTCTCTCATTCACCAGACCATCTGGCATGATTGATTCCAAGCTACAAATGTGTGTGGAATCTAATGGGCCAGCGAGCGATGACGGTGTCGCCCAGTGAACCTGGGATTTCTTCTGTTGCCAGGTGGGTTAGAGGCTGTAATAGATAATGTGAGGGAGTTTATTTGCGGCCTTGGTCGTCTGAGATCTTCACGTTGGAGATGGCAAACAAGCTGGTGAAGGTAGCAGCAGAACATCGGACTGTGATGGAGATGATGAGGGGAGACTCATGCAGACCAAGGTTGCTCCAGTAATAGTGACACGGAAGTGAGAAGGAGAGACGTGGAGCTGAACTAGTGAAAGGCAGATGAGATGAGCAGCCACAATAATCAAACTACTTATTCCTCAGGGGTCGCTCTTCATCTCTTCTTTCCTCGGAGAATGTAGAAACATCTGCAATCAGATGCCTGGAACACACCTGGTGCTCCTTGTGAGAAGGCAGGTTCTGTGCTGGAGTCAAAATGGAACACAACATGAAAATGGGGCGATTTTATACGAGTGAGAATATTAGAAAGTGATGTGGGAAACCTTGCTGTTGGATTGCCTCACTCAGACCTGGGCTATCTGATCCTCATCGTGATGCCATGAATTTCCCCACTGTGGGACAAATAAGGGACATCGAGTCGAAACGAAACGAAACGAAACGAAACGAAACGAAACGAAACGAAACGAAACGAAACGAAACGAAACGAAACTCATCTCATCTCATCTCATCTCATCTCATCTCATCTCATCTCATCTCATCTCATCTCATCTCATCTCATCTCATCTCATCTCAAAACAAAACAAAACAAAACAAAACAAAACAAAACAAAACAAAACAAAACAAAACAAAACAAAACAAAACAAAAGTGATTGAAACTAAACTAAACTAAACTAAATGTGACCAAACTCGCCCCCAGGGCCATAAGTTTGACACCTGTGTTTCATCAGTCACTTGTATGTATATATATATATATATATATATAAGATATATAAGGTATCTATCTTATATATAGATATTCATTCAGCAGCAATAACATTCAGAACAACTTGTCTGTATTGTATTTGTATTTAGCAACAAGGCACTTGAACATATAAACAGTACTCATCCCACTGGGATTTGAACCAACAACCTCCCAATTTGAGAGTCAGTGAGCTATCAGTGAGAATCATAAGACAGCTTGACTTCAGACCTGTGAACTCAAGTCCTCAGAGGAACACCAGACGTCACGTGACTCCATGACCTGACAGGCAACAGGTTTGGAGTTCTATTCCAAGGAGTCCAATATAGCCGGAAAATGGATGGTTTTAATCCATTTTCCGGTTCTTCAAGTGGACCACCTAGTTAAAATTTCTTTTAAAACTTTTTTGTAGAGGCTAATGAAGCCTTTCCTTACACAAAAGATCAGCATGAGAATCGCAACAGAAACAGGCACCAGTGACCTTGAAAGCGGGGCAAACACACATCGCAACAGCGTTCTTGCTCTAAGAATATTTTATTCATGCAAAAACTTTTTTTCTCTGAGCATCCCGGCAGTTTAGGATTACAAACTTTCTGCAGGCCGTTCCTCTTATCTCCGATGGGAAGCGCGGTTCCCCCAGGTCACGTTGCTTCCCAGCAGGATGAAGAACATGCACGCCACAAACACATTCATTCAGTTATTTGCCCTGTTATTAACATTCAGCTCTTCGCTGAGTGACTGCCACCACCTCTCGTCCTGCTCCGTCTGCTTCATCACTAACCCCTGCTGACATAAATATATAGATCACTCCGCGCTGGACGTATCCAGCCGGCTCAGGCTCAGGCAGTGGATCTGTTGTGCACATATGACTAAGCTAATAACCCACATTCACAGACACAGAGCAGCCAGTGTTCGCTTTGAGTCCGGGAGTCAGACATCCAATGCATAATGAAAAGGGCTGGTTCATCCTGAGAAGTTCCCCCTCCCTTTCAGCCCGGGGGTGTCTCTCTCTCACTCTCTCTCTCTCTCTCTCTCTGGATGTCTGGCTCCTGCTATGAATTATGAACCAGGATCCCGACCTGCTGCAGATGGATTGAGGGCAAAACTTCCTGACTTAGCCGGAGGTGTCGAAGGGCACCGGCGCTGTGTGAGTGGTTATTTGTGTGAGAGGCCGGCGTCCCCTCGCCCTCTGAGCGCAATCTCAGTGTCAGGTTTAGAGGGGGGAAAAAAAAAACAATGAATGGTGGCTCTGAATTCCAGCACCTGAACAGGTGCGACGCTCCCAGGAGGGAGGAAGAGAAATGTTCCATCAGGTTTCTACTATGAGAGTTTTTCATTCCTGCTGTGGAGCGATTTCATATTCCCACTCACTCAAAACAAGGAGGTTCTGCAGGCTGTCAGAATGTGCCACATGGTGAGGTGTACCCCACCTGCAGATCAGCGGGGGGGGAAGCAGGGGGCAATCCATTTTTCAGTCGGCAACCCGCCACCGTGTCAGGTAGTTGCTGAGTCAGCAAGAAAACACTGGGAGGATTCAGAGCAGATTTCAGTCCATCACCTGCAGATCTTTGGGAAATCCACACCAACGACTGGTGCGTCCTGCAGGATCAAAGCTTTTGAGGCTGCAGTGGAAACTGTGGTCTGATTTGATTTGAAATTGATTTTCCGTTAGATGAGAGCCGGAGATCGGGAACAGATACGTATTTAATAACAAACTTGTGGATCCACCGTCATATCCTGCACCGGCCTCTAAAGTAGATTTGACTCGAGATAAGACGAGGGGAAAATGAGAACCATCACTTTCACACACTTGAGCTGCACCTCGGAAAACAGGGACATTCCCAAACCAGAGTGCAGAGTCGGTGCAGCCGGGAAGTGGAAGGCTGCCTCTTCTCTGAGTACCATTCAGGTGACAGAGCATATTTTACATCAGTATAATTCACTTTCTTTCACAAAAAAGTTTCATGTATTTAAGTACTGTTTCTACATCAAAAACAAATAAATAAATAAAATAGAATCTTGACTCTTATCTGCAATTTCAGCATCCACAATGAGCATAAAATTCCTTTTTTAAATTTGATCTCTGCTCCAGTTTTTGTAGTGTTGTGTTGTGTCAGTGTGTCACTTTTTTTTACAAATATTTACCATCCCATTATTGCTACTGGCTTGAAACCCAGCGTTTATATATGCGTGAACTGGGATGAACGCGCTGGAGTCACCCACCATCTTGAAATATATTGCTCAGTAAGGGATATGAAACTGCTCCGCCATTCACGTTTAGCGGCATCGCATGTTACTGTACCGAAGCTAAACTCAGGAGCTGCTAATGGTTAGCATTGCCTACACTGAAAAATACGGACACGTATTTGAAATTTGAGGAACAGGACTCTTTTTCTTCGTCCAGAAAAAAAAAAAATCGGATAAACAAAACGGACAGATAATGAAAAGGGCAAGAGACCTGAATTAAATCAAATATGATGTACAAGCGGAAAGAAATCAAGAAAAACAGTTGCTATGAATATGAATTTTTCGCACAACACTGGCTATTACTTGACTCGTAAGACTTGTACTTTCATGACAGCACGTCATGAACTACGTCACGGAACATTCAATAAACGTCAAATATCCGATGAGTTGAGAGAGATGACCTACTTTACCATTAGCTTAGCTAGACATTGCTACTTCCTGCTTATGAAGCAGCAACACACATACTTTGATTCAGATCTTGTTTGTTCAAAAATGTCCTGTTTTAAATGCCATGAACACACCAACATGTGTCTGGAATCCAGGGCATCTTACTTACTTCCCAGACACGGAATGAAATGATGGCAAATCTGAAGCACAGTGGAAGTGTGGCAGTTACTAATAGCATAATCAAAAACCATGATCAAAGTTTACAACAAACAAACAGGCAACAGTGTCGTAAACACACGTCACAGTTAACCTATAATCCCACAATGCATTGCTGTTTTTCCGCTCTGTGACGGCACCCATTCAATCCCTATTGCTATCTGTGTAAATTTACAAAATCTTGAATTTTTGAAACATGAAAGCTACTGTAGTTGTTACATGTACTTTTAACTGTGAGAAACAAGAGAGTTGATAGTAAGATATGGTCACTGGATGGGAGAAATTCTTTAATTCGTAGTTTGATTTAAATTATTGGGGCATAAACACGGCACAATAATCTCATCTCTGCTCTGTCTGGTGTTTATGTCGGCTTCATCTGTTAAGTTTTCTATTTCCTATTCAATTTACACCTCTCTGAGAGCTTCACATCTCAGAGCTGAAAATAGTTTTCTCAGACTGGTGACTGGATGGTCCTCGCAGGGAAAGAGTGAGGAGGTAAAGGAAGCTGACTGCACCTTGTTGGAGGAAGCTTGACAGAAACCAAGAAGAAAGACAGTAGAAACTCATCAGCCTGACCACTTCACTTCTGAGGTGATTTATTGGTGACAGCTCACCGACTCGGTACTTACACCTCTGAATGTCGAGGTGCCGTCACAGTCACGGAGAGGTCTTGAGGTGTTGGGTGTGTTCTGCAGACGACGGCTCGCTGCTCTGAAACTGAATCAGGTTCCTTGCTTCGCACTTGAAAATTCCACCAAGCAAATTAAGAAGCGCTGCAATGGGTGACGTTTGTAAACTCCGACGTTTAAGACGAGATTCGCTCAGTCAACAGGGGTGAAGGCTTTTCATCAAGCATGTCACAACCTCAGCGTGCAGACGAAACAACAATTTTGAGATTCATTTTTCACTGCTCAGAATAAACAGCTTTCATCATGACACAAACACAACACGCCCTGAAACAACCCGTTGCTCATGAGTTATTAAACTCCTGCGTCGAAGAACCGTTCAGCCACACAGCTCACTGTATGAGTTTGTAAGTTTAGGACTGATGTAGGGAAAACAAGCTCAAGTCTTGTGGGTCGATGCCACTTCATTTTTAAGCAAAAGTATAAATAACAGCACACATGAGATGTGACTTAAACAGTGTCGCAAGAGACCAGGAAGAGCGCCACCCACCGCGACTGACTCTGTTTCATGAAGCCTCTTCACCCCATCTGTAACTGTAGGGACTAGGACTGGGCTGCAGGTTACTTTAGCCACGCGGTGAAACAAATACACCACAGAGAGTCGGAGTCTTTGGTGACCATGGAGTCAAGCAGTCAGACTTCCAAAACAAGCAGAGGAAGATATGTTGGGCATTTTTCACAGGCTGCAAAGGAGTGTGAACAGCGGGCGAGGTTGGCGATGACAGTGCTAGAGAAACTCACAAGAGGTGAACTATCGCGCTCAAGAGGTGACATGATTGAAGATGGGATGAGAGGTGGAGAAGGAGTCACGAGTGAAGGAGCAGCCAAAAGTTTCCCCAATTTGTCCACTTGAGCCACTTGGATAAGTGGTTTAATGCATGGAACTATTTTAGAAATAAACAGCATTAAAGCATTTTTATTTTTTTAAATACAATATAAATAAAATAAAAATATACCCAACGACCATCATCATTTTTTTTTTCAGGATCCTACTTAAATTTTTATGAGTTAATAGCAGACAAAAAAATAAAATACAATAATCTAAATTCCTCAGATCAATCAGATGTAGACAATCTTTCTATGGGAACATTTTTCCATGCAACAACTCCAGGTGACCCACATTGTACAATATGATGGGGGTTGGGGCGTCAAATACAAAAATGCATTGTAATGAATTAATAATATGCATTGCAATGAATTAATAATAAACTACTATTATACACATTGTATAATGAAGTGCTCTATCTAAAATATATACATATATATATATGTATATATATATATATATATATATATATATATATATATATATATATATATATATATATATATATATATATATATATATATATATATATGCGATAAGTGTGAACTATTTGCATCAGTTATTTTTTTTCAGATTTTTTTAAATTATTTTTTTAAATTATTATTATTAAACTAAGGTAACACTAGCATAATTCAATCTAATCCCACCGCTGGCAGTTTTATTCAACAGTACTAATATAAATAAAGCAGTGGACAAATTATGTTGTCCATAAAAATAAAACAATTATGACACAACATGAACAACACATTTGGTCAGTGGTTTATAAAAAGGCCCAGGCAGTTTATCTCCCGAGGCACAAGTCAAGGCTCAGATCACCGCTTTGGAACAAGTGAGGAGCTGCCATTTGGTCAACGTAAGCTGTTGCTAGGCAACCAATGACCTTTAATTGGATCGTAAAATGGCCGCCAATCCAATTTCAGATGAAAAAAAATGCAGTGACTTAAAAAAAAAAAAAATCAATAAATACTGCAGCATTTTGAAACCTATCGTGGCAGATGTTTTTCAGGTGATGTTCAATTTGGGAGAGTTTCAATTCAGTGAAAAATGTTTCCTTTGATGTGGGGTAAACGTCGGGAAGACAGCGCCGAGATCTCAGGTAATAGGTGTTTAAGAAATTGGGCACAGGCAGGTTCAATTACGGAGGCAGAGAGTGGAGAATGGAAAGTGATATCTAATTACGGCTTGGGAAGTTTTTTGACATCCAGCTTGTCACGTCACGCTTAAACAGCAGCAAACTTTCACCTGGTTCAACTGGAAGTCCCTCAAGTAACTACGTTGCAGCTATAACTATCGCCAGCACAGAGACGCAGCGCACACGCCTGAATCCCAAACTCACACGCGTCCAGAAGAAAAACACTCAAAACTTTGAAGACTCTGAAGTGGAGACTGAAGAGAGAGCTTTGCGTTGCAGCAGCTGGCTGAGGAGAAACTTTGCTTTTGATCTTTTCGACTACTTTTGACACCTCTGATCATGTGATGCTCGCTGACAGACAAATACAGTACCGTCATCAAACAGCTTCCAAGCGCCTCTCTGTTGATGGTGGTCCTGTGAAACGCAAATGACGGCCGATCCACTCGCCATAAACAAGAACAACTCCTCTGGTTTTCAAAGGATTCCTCCACATATGGCGTGGAATCGTCCTCTGAAGCAGATGCGTTGACTTCACTTCATGTGGTCACCACAGTGACTCAGATTGGGAAAACACTTGGAACAACATAAAAGGCAATCGAGCTTACATTTCCAGCTGCGTGAAGTCACTCAGGTGTGTAAGACCCTGCATACAGTGTAAAAACTCAAAATATTACCAAGTTTGTTACGCCATATTTAACGTCAAAATATCTCACACCACTTGAGTTAAGATACATTCACTTGTATGTGACATTTCAGCAAGATGGAGGGACTACTTTTAAGACAAAGCAAACTTTTTTCACTTGTCTCACAGTACTTTTACCTTGAAATAAGTGAACAGATTTGCCAATACAACAAGTGAAAAAACATTTTTAAACTTGCATTGTCTTAGAAATACTCCCTCCATCTTGCTGAAATGTCACGTCGAAGTGAATGTATCTTAAATGAATGATACAGTATTTTGAATAAACATAAGCGTTTGACAAACTTGCAAAGATTTTGAGTTTTTACAGTGTAGGTTGTCCGCCCATAGTACGACATGCACTTCACCATCAAATATATTAGGCCTTTTGTGTCGCTCTTTCTTCTCCTAATCCTAAAACACTTCCTGGTACTTTCACTTTTGGGATCCCAAAATTCAATTCCCTCGCATGTATTTTATATTTCTTATCAAGACAGAAGCCATTTAACTCATGGATAAATGAAAGCCATCGATCGATGCTGCTGTGCTGTTGGTCGGTGTCCAGGTTGGATTTGAACCAGGAGCCGTCTCTTCTCGCCGTGAGGCAGCCGAATCCACCACAGCATCGCTAATCTCCCGTCCGGTCTCTCAGCCCGAGCTATGAAAACCACATCATTCAGGCCTTTTTTTAATATTTCAATTCCACCTTTATCATGGCAGAATGATGGAGCGCTTTTCCCATCCGACATCCGTCTTGTCCGTCTTCATCAGCGTTTTTCTAAACATTCTCTCCGAGTGTGAAGAAGTGATTTCTCTAACGGAACAATAAAAGCGACCCTCCCTTTCTTCTCCTCCATCATCGTCTCACTGTCCTCCTTTGTCTTGTGATCTACATCTTCAGTTCACATATTTTCCTCACCGAGAGTGCTGGGATAATTATGCGCGCCGATGGCGCGTCTTATATTTGTTGTTTTTCTACTCATCGCACTTGAAACGCTTGTATTGTGCAATGGCTTCCATCCCCCTCCGGTGAGTCTCAGATCAACATTCATATACATCTTTTTATAAACAGAGGATTCCATTCTCCCTTTGTTTCTTTTGTCTCCCCCTTTGTTTCTTTACCTCCAAAGGATGTGATTTCACAGAAAAAAAAATCCTTTCCAGGACATTTGTCAGTCAAGTGTGAGGTCAGTGTTTCGACCACGGCAGCAGCGGCACCATCAGAAACGCATCGCTGGTAACTTCTGCAACACAAGATGTCATCAAGTCACACCGCAGCATCAATGCTCCCACAGTCCATTCATAAATAATCACTTCCACGTCTGAATGACGCCCGCAGCACTTATCATAAAATCCATACGCTGCCAAGCCGCTTGTAACGTCGACGACTGACCAACAGCAATACTTCAGTTGTTAGCACTTAGCAGGAAGTAGCAGGTGAGCAAGTCAGATCGATGGCTAATAAACAACCCAGTTGAGGAGTGAGTCATCTTCAGTCAAGTGCATCCTGCGGAGCGGACTTTATTGTGTGCTGTTACAAACACAACGGAAGCCTGAATCATGTTGACATGAAATGGATCTCCTTCCTTTGTTGTGTAGTTTCACTCTTCCATACAGGACAGCTCTGTTTTCTCCAGCATGACCCTGGCTCTCGAGAGTCCAAGGTCGCTGGAGCCAAGCCCAGCTGCCTGTAAATCCAGTCAGAACAAAGAGAGACAGGCACAGTGCTGCTCATAGAATCACAGGCAAGTTTCACATGTATGTTTGAGTCTACGTTTTAATATAGTTGAATATAGTTTGAATGTCGTGAGCTTTGTAAATCTGACCACGTGTGATAGACTTTACATTATGGAGCGTATACTACCCCAAATAAACTCTTCAGAATCAGAATCCAATTTATTGCCATGGTCAGTGGGGATCCCACCAACTAGGAAAGTGCTTTGGATAAAATAAAATAAAATAAAATAAAATAAAATAAAACAAAATAAAATAAAATAAAATAGTAATTATTATTTCTATAAAGTACTGATTAGTATTTGGGCCAGGCTACAGTTTACCAAAAATACACAATAAACAACATTGTAATTACATATTAATGACAGTATATAACCTCGCTGGTAAATCTGTGTTCCCCAATCGAAAGTGTTACCCACAGATCTTCCATCTGTCTGTTGCCACTTTCACCTCATCCCTCGCTGCTCCATTAGCAGCCCCTGTATAAGGTAAAACTGTGAGAATGTCTTTTCATGAGACAACAAGCAGTGATGTCAGTCAAATAAACGATAAAAGAATAAATACACATCTGAATGTTGAGCACCTGAATGAGCTCGTGCAGCTAAAGCTTCAGTGTGGGTTCTGTTCTGTCACTTGTTTTTAGTCTCAAACTCAGAAGCTTATATCCCCATCAGGCAAACTCTTATTTCCTGTGGCATTTCCCCAAAACAAAACTTGTGGTCTGTTCCTGTAAAGCAAGGTACACGGCTGAGTCATCAAATGACTCACATTTCCACGTAAATGCCTCACTTTTATAGTCAAGAAGTGGCTCATAGCTCCATCTACATTGATGTGTATGGCAACATCTGATGGAGTTTTCAACAGGACATACGCCTCTTTGGTGAGAGTCAGAGATCGGTCATTGAGAGTTTTCACAGATAGAAATTTGAGACCTTTGCTAGGTCGCCCCACGTAGCTTGACTCGCAACTTAAGTCTGCCGTACTTCTGTTGTCACCCATTCACACATCATCACTGTTTTCAAACTGAGCTCGTTTATATGTAAAATGATATTGAGTCTGCCTGTCATTTCAGTCTCACTTCAGATTAAGGAACATTCATGACTCTAAATAAACTTCATATAAACTTGTATAAGAAAGGAAGAGTGTGGTGACTGGTTTAGCAGATTGGTTTTTGGGGAGTTTAAGAAATATATGAATATATAGCTCCACAAATATATAGTAGCATAATCGAAGGATTGCTGCCCCAGGAAAGCACCTGGGGCACTTTGGAAACAAACCCTGTCCCTCACCCTCATCTCATGCGACCCTCCATCAGGACTGTGCTGACTTTTCCAGGCTACAGTGGTAGGAACATGATGGTCACAAACTCTCATGATCTCAAACCGAGGGCCTTCACCAGGTGAGACAGCGCGACATCTGCTGACAATCTTTCCTACACAATAACCGTCATCATTTTCTGCTCAATCCACTGTGAACGTGATAAACAAGCGCAGCATGTTTGCACGAGGACATTTTTAGATATTTCACCCCAGGCTTTTGAAAATGCTGAAATACCGCTGGGTCCCGGTGGGAGTTTCTGAGGAGGGAAACCCAAAACAGTGCTGCGTCGGAGCGCGGGGAGCGGCTCCCATGACACATTTGTACTGGAGAAAAGGCTTTATCCTGTTTTGGGGGAGTGAGATCTAAGATCTCAGCATCTGCTCTCCAGCTTGGCACCACGAGAGCTGGAGGCAAACCACATCACCAGCGTTTGATTAAAGATTTATACCCTTTCAGACGTGTTTTTTTTTTTTTCCTGTCTCTGCCAAACAGCATCTCCAGCGATTTGCTGTGAGCTTTTTAAGGTGAAGGATGATGTCTCTGAGGCGCGTGGACACTCTCATTCAAACCTTTGTCCCATGTGCCTTCATAATATACCTTCTATTTGAGGTGAGAAAAGAGCTGAAATGTGTGTTTTATAAAATGCACTGCCAGCTTTGGGTGCGGGTGACGCATGGCTGGACTCAAATGGACTTTGCATTTTAAAAGCTTGTGTTCCACAGATTTGCATTTGAATGACAGGAGACTGTGTACTAGTACTATTTGGTCTGCATGGACTTCTGTTAAAGCAAAAATCACAAAATAATTTTGCCATGACTTATAATATCAGTGTTTTATCACAAGTTTGTTGAGAAAACACCATAACACAGAAAACACAACAACATAAAAATCTTGTCTTAATGTAAGCAGACTGCTGCTTTTGTTCATAAAATGATTTTCACTGAAAATAATTGTTTGAAAATAATGTAAATTAAACAATGATAATATACTATTTACAGATAATTTAATGTACAATGGCACCTCGGTTCTCGACCACAATTCGTTCCAGACCGCCGTTCGAGAAGCGATTTGTTCGGAATCTGAATCGATTTTTCCCATGACAATGAATGGAAAAAGAAATAATGCGTTCCGAGCCTTAAAATAGTCTTTTGTAGGAGTGAATGTAGAGCGTCTGCTGCAGGTGGCTGTTCCTCTATGTGTGTGGCCGCTGCATGTGAATCAGAATCAACTTTATTGCCATGGTCAGTGGGGAGCCCACTGACTAGGAAAGTGCCTTGGAATAAAGTGCAACAAAAAAACAAATAAAATAAAATAAATAGAATAACATTACAACAAGGCTGTTCATGAATTTAACAGTCTGACGGCCGAGGGAAAGAAGCTGTTCCTGTGACGGGAGGTTCTGGTCTGGATGGACCGTAGCCTCCTGCCAGAGGGAAGAGGAACAAACAGTCCATGTCCAGGGTGAGAAGGGTCGGCTCTGATCCGACCTGCACGTCTCTGGGTCCTAGAGGCATACAGGTCATGAAGAGGTGGCAGATGTGACAGACAGCATGTGGGAGGGGTTGCTGACTGAGTGACGTCTCTCCAGAAGGGAAGAGGTGCCCGGTGCGTGTCCAGCTCTGAATGTGCGCTTCTGTGCAGTTTGGCTGTGACAAAGTCATAAACCAAGTCAGGCTCTGTCCCAGACTCGCCTCATCCCTGTCCCAGCTCCAGCCCACAACAGGACATCAAACCCTGGAGTGCTCCAGCCTCAGAGGTGTGGAGAGCGACCACCTCCCCTGTGACACTCTACCACGGTCCAGTGTGGAGACAGGATCGGTTTTACACCTCAATATGAAGAAAAAACAGTCAGTAAATGTAGCTAACGGGACACGTCTGCATACAGAGGTTGCGTTATACACAATAACAAAGCGCGTCGTGGGTCAGGTGATCGCTGCGCGCATGATATGGTTTTTCTGGATTTTTCTGGGGCGTTCAAGTTCTGGATTTTCAAGCAAAAAAATCTCGAAATTTTTGTTCCAACTGCGATTTGTTCGACGGCCGGGACCAGTTCAAGTCCTGACACAAAATTTATGTCGATGAATTTTGTCACCAGGTGACGATGATGACGCATAAACTTCTCCACAGAGCACGTCCTCACTGAAACTCTGAGTCTCTCCCGCACCATGGACATCATCACACCCTTCTATCATTGAACCAAAACTGATAAAACATAAGAGCATGTGACTCAAAAAGAGCACGTGATCCATCTGCTGACACGATCAGCTTCACTTCCATTCCACTTATTCATCTTGTTGAAGAATTGTCCTTGTCAATACAGGTCAGAAAAAACTGGGCTCTCACGAGCCACGACTTGTTCAGCATTTGATACAACAAATGTCTGGAAGGTGCTGCCTGAAAATGAACCCCAAACGTGTTGCATCCCACGCCCCATATTGAATTTACTTTTGTCTGTAAACATCATGACAGAGAGAACCATGGTCTCAGACTAAGGCCTTGTGAAAACAGCTTCACGAGACAGCCTGATCTGGATGAAGCCTATGTTAGATTATTCTTAAATTAAAAAAGAAATCAACCAGAGAGTCCATTAAAAATCATGGCATAAATTTACTGAACAGAACTTTTTGGATCTGCTGCCCTGCAGCCCTGGACAATACTTTTAATTGGTCTCTCTGTCGGTGAATCATAATACAGGAGCAGCTCTAAGGCTCTTGGATTCCACAAAGATTTGAATTGAAAATGCCCATTGTTAAAGGTAGAAACATTTCCTTTTTGGCTGAAGCTAAATCGAGCAGGCTGACTAAGCGCTTGGGTTACAGTTTGTTTGTCTTTAAAAGGTGGTGACATCACCAAACCGCAACACAAGGCAAAATTGCATGGCGAGTATGTCCCGCAGGTTCGGGGCGACCCGGTGCATGTTTCTCCATCAGCCCAGTTGATTCTGAGCCGGAGACACTGATTCATTACTCCAGAGACGGGGGCTCATCTTGTGCGAGGCCTCCAGACATCGGTGCTGGAAATGGAAGTGGGCCTGCCTGTCAGTGTTCACCGCCGTCGAGGGAGCTGACCTCTCACCCAGTCAACTGAATGAGCCGCTGTTGGCCAACATTCATTTAGAGGCTGGGCTGAATCATCCCCGGCTCGCCGAGATGCAGCCTCCACCCTGAGGGAAATTGTTACGATACATATATTATTTGAATGTATTAACCCCCACCAGAAGCACTGGTGTTAATTACCGTAGCCAGGAGAACCGCCTGCCGTGCCCTTGCTCTACAGGGAAAATCTGACAGCAGAGGTCGTGACATTTTCCACACTGCAGCCACCGTTTAGTTCTTCTAAAACAGCTTCAGGCCATTTTAGATTCTTCGCCTTGAAACCAAGACCTGTTGTTTGTTTAGCGTTTCGTTCGATCCTCACGAAGACTTGAGCTTCAATACACTGAGCAGGTGGTCTTATAAATGGCAACTGAGGAGGTGCTAGTGAGCAGGTGGTCTTATAAATGGGCCTCTGAGGAGGCGCTAGTGAGCAAAAAACGATGGCAAGAGGTCGACAGAATGGTTAAAGGCAGGAAAAAAGTCACTGGCAGAGCCGGATGTGCTCTCCTGGAGGGGAGCGGAGCACCACTCTGACAAGCTCGCTCATGAGGTTGAGTCTCCATCATCTATAGCAGATGGAAAAAATGCACGGACAGATTTGGTGGCTTGCCATCATCCCTCAATGTTGTGCAGTCCATAGTGGCAGAGAACTCAAATAGCCAGCGGAAGCGAGAGGCGACTGCGAGATGCAAATCGTAAACTTGTCCTCAACCAGGACTTGAATGCCAAGCTGTCCTGGGGAATATATAAATAAATAACATATAAATAATGGGGAAACCAGACCAAGCAGGACAAGATTCCCAGACTAGATTTGCTGTAGATAATAGGAACATGTCTACACGGGTTAAAATTGATCAAGCCAGATGTTCACGACAGGTCGCCAGTCACAGGGCTCAGAGAGAAAGTGCCGTTTACACTCACGCTCACGGCTACAGACAATTTAGAGACAAGCTCTGTAAGACTCCTGACAGAAAGGAGCCTCGAGCTGCAAGGCAGTAAATCCAAAGACAAGAACAAGACTGTTAAAGTCAGACTCACCTGTGGCTAACATGTCCCTCAGTCAAAAGGAAAGCAGTCAAAGCAAACATGGCACATCTGCAGCTTGGTTTTTAATAACTTTATTAAATCACAATATTGTTTTGTGACGCCTGAAATATTGAACGTGTAAACTAACTGGGGTCGAACTTGAGACCCGGTGGACAAATCCAGCCACCGAAGTGCTTTTTACGCCACCCACGAAATCTGTTGAATTCAATAGTGACCGAAAATGATTGTTTCTCCCAAGGACACACCGCTCCCTCACTGTATCGCGGTTCACGTTCTGTCGAGGCTCGCGCAAATGAGGCTTGTCAGAGGTTCTAATGCCGCACCTCTCCATCCGAGGTAATCCACTGTTACATTATGGCGCTGCCATGTCCGGCCCATCTCTGAGAGTGAGTTTGACACTTCTACTTGCTGATGTAATGCCTAAAATCCACCCTGCCTCCTGATAGATTTTTCTTCTTTTGGCAGGATAGAGAAGCTGAACAAGTGTCCAGAGCCATCACTGCTGAAGACAACTCTCCCTTTTAATGTTGCCACAGTGGAGTTTCCTCCGCACTCCACTGACCTCAAGCTGGGTAATTGATTTTGACACTTCATCATGTTCTAGCGCTGCACTGGCCACCTGTTAACAGCGTCATTTACAACAGTGATGGGTTGTTGTCAATGTAAAGAAGAGGGAGTTCATTACATGCTTAAGTGGGAGGTAGAATGACCAAATAGTGTTACATGACCACCAGAGTAGATGACAGTCTGTCACCATGAGTTTTCTTCTTGAACTTAACATCAAATACAGATGTCACCAGTTCTGCGTCAGGCATACCGAATGTACAGTTTTCTGTAATGTACATTCTTTTAGTCCATTGAAACACCAATGCGTCGACATGCAACGCTGAAGGTCGCCTTGTTCGTCAGTATAGGACGTAAAAGGCAACTTTCCCAATGTCAATATATACGCCATAGGAGTGAGGATGTGTTGTTTTCTGTCACTGGGTCCAGTACTTTTAGAACTGTGACAAAGCCGGACCCATGTGTTTTTACAGCAAATTGCAACTCTTGGAAAACAATGGCGTTGCTCCGCCTCCTGCGAGCGAGTCTGATCCATATAAAAGCGCAGTTGTTATTACATGCCTATAAAGTCTGTATGAGGAAGACTAATTCACGATGCAAACAGTTGTGTCGCACTCCGCTCCACAGCAACAGACACCTTTCTGTTGATGTACACACCCCCACACCCCCCACCCCATGTCCCCTCTCCTGTCCCAGATCTGCTTCCTCCGACAACATCATTCTGGAATTTATTTACAAACCATTTCGCGATCGGTTTTCTAATTCTGCTGGACTAACAGAGCTCCTGGATGGTAAAATAATGATGTTTGTGATGGGAGCAGCTGCAGAGAAGTCAGCACGCGGAAAAACAAGTTCATCATGATCAACTGATTGCGCTGGGCTTCAGCTGATAGCTCCAGTAAGATTTATTTTGTCTGCTGACTCAATGCAAATATTGGACCTGCGGTGTCAGAGGAATTGTAAAACAGCCCGGTGGGATCGGCGTCTGGGGAGCGAAAACACAGATTTGCATCATCATTCATATGAAAATGGCAGCGACTCTCAGCGGAGTTAGAGCTGTCCATGTCCAGGGAAGTTCACCAACTACAGCAGCCCACCAACACGCAGCGTGATGGCTGTCTGTGACTAAAGCAGCCCTTGAATGTTCACACGGGGGGCGATGTATAAAGCGCTGTCTAATTAGAGATTAGAAAATGCAAGCAATCTCATTACCTGTCCGTGCACGAGCCTAATGCGAAAACAGAGTTGACGTGAATGAATAATCGAGTTAGCGCTCACCCCCTCACCCTCTCTCCCGACAACAGCAGCTGGAGACACAAAACGATGCCGACATTTTGTGAATAGCATAACAAACGCGTCTTTGAAAGGGAGAAATATATGGATCGGTTTTATAGGAATCGTGGAGAAGATCCAACGCTCTGTTTTTATGTGTTCTGTGGAACACAAGGAGCGGCGTAGTAAACACTGCCACTTTAATTAGCTGTCAAGTAGTAAAAGAAGGAATTACTTTTAATGGGTTGCTTAATTTGATAAGAGAATGACGAGTGATGTTTTGAACTGAACTTTTGAACTGAAAAAAAAAAAAAAAAAAAATCAAGGCCCCAAGGCCAAATGCAGCCTTTGTCTTTATTTTTTGCGGGCTGCAAGTCCTAAGACGGTGTAGGTCTTATCCGCGGAAATTTCCACATCAGATCACTGTTTGAAACTGGGTCGCAGACCAACTGGAAAGGAAAACGCAGCTCTTTGTTTGTACGACCAAACTGCGATTTGAAAATGATGACATCCTAGCCCCACCTCTCAAACCTTGGTCTTCCATCCCAGAAGTTGTAACCTCAACAACAACAATGGCGGAATATGGACAGAGAATGCAGTTTACATTTTGCTCGCCATAGTTTCCTTGTTCTACTTCTGTGGTCCGTGTAATAGTGTAAAAGGATAAGGTCTACACCTTCATGTCCGTCGATGACTCCATGTTTATGGAGAAATTTTGGGGAAAATTGAGAGGTAATGGATAGAATAAGAGGGGTTTTTGTGTGGCCTGGGCGAGGCCTAAAAGAGTACCTTCAGCATAAAACAGGTCAATGTTGTGTCAGTCATTCATGCAGTTATGACCTCCCACCACAAGACGGCAGTGTTTCTGCTTTAGAGTTTTCCATTTAGCGAATCCCAAACATGTCATGACACAAGACAATACATTTCCACGCACCTATAGTTTCTCACAGGGGCCGTATAAATACAGGACACGGGCTGCAGGGGGCTCACATGTCAATCGTCTGAAACCTTGTTTTGCCAGTGATCCATGTGACAATAATAACAATAAGCACAGTCTGCGTCAGGCTTTGGAAAAGGTCTTTGATTCTGGCTTGTCTTGCCTTTCTCCTCTAACCTGGCGCTCTGGGCTGGATGTTTTGAACCGTCTTCATCAACAATGCAGGAATGGCCCACATATACATTATTGAACAGCCATCCGGCGTTGTCATATTCATGTGTCCTCGATCGCGCTGCATTAACCACGGCCCACTGCTCCAGAACAACACCGGTCCAGCTCGGCCAATTATCAGTCTGGGTTGAGCTAATTTGAGTTTGAGGATCTGAAAAAAGGCCATGCATACGCATTAGAACCTGTCAGCGAAAGGTTAATGAACACGAAACACACGGGGAGAAACAAATGGATGAGTAGGAAATGAGGCCAACGAAGACATGCTACGCCCTATTCTTGTGATTTCCATGTACTGCATGTGTTATGTAACACAGCGCACGACCAACCTGCCTTCATTGATGTCCCTGCTCTCATCTATCAACCGCACCCTTCTCTTCTTTTATCTGGTATCTTCGCCTGCATGGTGAAGTGAAGTGAGAGTAGTCGGACTCAGGCAATGGCTCGATAAAGCCACCAAGTCCGATTGCGGCATGTTCTCCCCGTTTACATGCAGCGCAGAGACAATCCAGCTATGAGTAGTCTGTGTGGTGCTGTGACTCTTCAGTCCTTCCAGTTTCTATGATGGTCGAGGAAGAACAATTGAAGTTGACAGGTAGCGAGGAGCCGTTTCACACTGTTATATTGAACGAACCTGAACCCTCTTTCTGATTAAGTAACTGGATAGATTAACTCATTTAACTTCAGAGGTCCAGAATCAGTCTGTGATGGAGTCGTCATTCTCGTCAAAGCGCTTCCTTCAGCAGGCTTTCGGATTAAACGCGCAAGTTTCATAATAAAATTAAATATTACGGATATTGTGTTTTCCTCACAAGAATGACAGATGTGTAGTATCTGAAGTACAGAGTGGCACTTTTCATCACCATCAACTAACTTAGCAACCATGCTAATAGATGCTAACAAGGTGGTAATGTCATCTCCTTGAAACAACAATTCACATCTTCTAATCTTCTCGTGAGAACTAACAATAAAAACATTAGACGTCATTAGACCATGTTTAGTCCAAGGCTTTGTTTACTTATTCTGTGTAGCTGAAGCAGCCGCACATCACCCACTCCGGTCATAATCCAGCTACTCGGCTACATGATAGCTTAGTCCAGCTATTACCCAGGTCATGTAGTCCCACTAAGATAAATTCCAATTTCTCTCCAGTAGTCGGACTAAGCTGTTTACATGCACTTTTAAAGTCCAAACTTTCCCAGAGTAACGCAATGATTTGATTTTCTGGGCCGGGGTCACTGCCTATCCTCTGCGCGTGTCCAAACCACCTAGCCACCTCCAAACTTCTCTGAGTTTCCCTCATATTTTTTCATTTCCGATCATGTCCTTTCGACTCTCTCCCTTTGACAACAATAAAATAAAATAAAATACAATAATCTTGGCAAGCTTCACTCACATAGGTAACCACCCAAGATGAACCAAAATAGGGGCCACGGTTTCCCTGCTCCTGGAGGGCGGGGGGAGACTCAACAGCCTGTGGTCCCTATCACATATCATCTGCAGATACCACTGAAAGTTGTCTCCACACTGTCTGCACTCTCTTCTTCACCTCTACCCACTACTCTGGTTGACAAACTCCAAACACCTCAACTCTTCTCCGCACCTCAACCTCTTCTTTACTCTCACCGCGACTCCCCCGTATCATGAATCACTGTCAAAGAAGACCCTCCCTTCCCTCCACCTTCCAGCCTTTAAAATCATTTATAAACCCAATAAGCAGCTGCTTCACACTGTTGCCTGCGACGTCGGGTTCCTGGCGACTGCGGCGTTGATTTGAGTAGAGTTTGATCACGTGGAACGCCTCAGCAGGCTCATTCTGAAAGCACCACGTGATGAATGTGAAATAATAGCTGCCTCCGGATGAAGAAATCAATCTTCAGTGGTGGGTTTGCTTTGGAAGGAGCCCAACAATAATGTACCTTTCATTTGCCGCTAATGCGACGTAGCACTGGCGTTCCCCTTTATAGGCTCCTCTGATGTTACTTTTCGGAATATTTTAAGGTGTAAGGGCTTCGCAGTGAGTGTAAAGGAGCCCATTTTCCGGGGGAGCCACAGGCATCTCTGGAGGCATCTAATCTCGTTTTATTTCACAAATTGATTCGCCTGCACTTAATTACAGCAGCAGGCAGAAACTCTGAGTGGATCAAAATACACTTTTAAGGGATTATACTGTGACCTTTCACAAATTTGGAGGTTAATCTGATTAAATCGCTGGTTGATAAATTAAATTGTGAAAGTACTGCGAGAGAGAAGTCAGCGACACAGAGGCAGAGGAATATATATCAGGTTATTAAGACACATGGTGGAGATTTTAAAATCGTTTTTTTTAGGTCGTAATGATTTTGCTCTCATACCTGAGTGGTGGACTCAGAGGCTGCGCCGGGGCTTGGCAGCCGCCCCAATATTGGTTTACTGAGACGTTAATGTCGGCCTAATGTCCTCCACTCCGGTCGTATACGGCCGGGGTTTTAATTGAAGTGCATCTGGTTTGCTGGAATTACTTTTAAAGCAGTTGTGGCTTTGTTGGTAAACATGAGCCATTTAGAGGTGCAGCCTGTAAATAAAACAGCTTTCTTATCTACTGCTCTATCAAGTGTTCCTTCAGGTTTCTGTCTGATCCGCACATTTTTAATTGAACGACAAGGGTGTGTCCAGAGATGAGATGGTTTTCCGCGTAGAGCGATGACAACACGCAGCTTTCGTCTGACTTTATCCGGCCCCCGAGGATCTGCCTGTAGGGCCCGTCCGCTCAAGCTGCGCCTCGGATCCACACGGGACTCTGTCCGTCACTCAAGCATTTTGAAAGCCAGTCCCAGCACGTGTGGATTTAAAAACGGCTGCGTCTTTGTCTGCATGAACTTTTTTACAACCATGATGTCATAGTCCCGCCTCACAAACCTCAATATTTCTTGTCTCGTGTGAGCAACGTTGAGTTCTGAGAACCTGAACTTCACATTAATAAACGTCTTCTTCTCCACTTTCTGCAGGAGATTTACCGTGCCACATTCAGTCTGGCATGGGTGCTGCATCGTTCTCACTGGTCATATATGAGCATAGGTTTTCCCTGAAATGACTCCATGTTGGTCAAGGACTAGGACGGGAGTATGGAGAAGTTCCGCTGTTTAGTGTTCAGTCTGTCCCAAGTTGCTAGTACAGTTCTGCGAGAAACTAAGAAAAAAACCGTTTTTATAGTTATTAATAACTATGTTCATCTATTTCACATAATGTGTGAGACATTAATCTGCTCGTTTGATTTTTATTCTGTTTAATAATATTGCAACAATATAATTTAATATCAACATGAAAATGCCAAACAAAACCTTGCTGTTTATATCCTTATTTTTAATCTGATTCTTTTCTTCTGTCCCTTTACAATGGCTGCAGAATTTCTTTAACCTCAAACTATTGGTGTCCATGAAAAGCATTAAAACATTTTTTTATTAAGAATCTCGAGAGAATTGTATTTATTTATTTATTTTTTATTATAGTTCAAGAGGTTTCTCTCTTCAACACAGTGTCATCCAATACACAGTGTTGGGTCAACGTGACTCATTTTTCTGTAGGATCCATTTTCGGCATGAAAGACTGTATCCTTGTGAAAGAAACTGAACAGTGAATAAAATGATGTTTATTTGAAAAAGCTTTGGAATTGGGAAAAATAATATCAGATCTTAACAATTGTGCGAACGCTGCTGCTGCCGCTGCCGCTGACTGAAGGTGCATTCAAGTTCTCCATCTGAAACGAGATAATTTCACATTGTATGTATTCAATAGATAAATAAGACTATATTTAATCATTTAGAATCTTCTCTTTGGCTAATTATTGTTTGCAAACCTTTGATTCCCTTTGGTGTGATTTGTTCTTTTAACAAAAACTGTGTATTTACCTCAGTAGACTTAAAAAATTAGAGGAAAAAGTGCATCTTTGGAGCCTCAGACAGCAACATTTCCAGCAGCTCCCACTACATTTTATGATTATTCTGTGATGATTCTTTTTTTGCTCATATTTCTGTCCCATTTTTATGTTATTATGTAATTATAATTTGATTTTATTTTTAATGTTTATCAATCCATTTTCCTTCAATTGGAGTCTTGCCTGCATCCTATCTTTCTTTAAATATAAAAAAAAAAATCAATCATCTTGCCTCTATTTTACAAATAACGTTGAGGCTTTAGAATGCGTTGCTTTCATAAAATCCCTGTGCTTCTTTAGTGACTATGTGCCACTTAATAAAGCAGTTGAAAAATGCAGCTAGAGCCCCGAGGGACGTAAACATTTAAAACAATACATTTGTCGCCGGCTCCCTCAGCGTGTCATTTATTACAAGTTTGAAGACACCAATTAAATTCAGAAACACAATTATCATCCTTCATGCGCGAAAGAAACAAAAACTGCATTTACTTCTTTGGCAGATGCATTTATGAATCTCTAAATGCCTCCCAGCTTCGGCACAGTCGGAGAAGTCAGAGAGGAAACTGCAAGCAAACTGCTTTTATTGAGATAAATCGTGTTGAGGTCTGCTAATGGGGTTCAGCGAGAGGCTTTACAGGCTGGGACTTTATATAAGTTCAATTGAATCTGGAGGTAAATTCTGGTTAAAAATAAAAGTGTCCTGTTGGCAGGGGCTCTTTAAATATAATATTTGTGTTTTACATTTAAACAAAGCCACATGCTGCAGAGGGTTATTCACTTGAGTTAAAGAAGCCATGAAGTTAGCATCTGGCTCAACAGGAAGTTTGCTGCCATTCAACCTTAAATAACAGGGGAGCTGAATGGCACAGCGAGCTGATCTCCATGTGAAACGCTCCACACAATGGAAGACAAAAGCAGCGCTGAGTAATTGTTCCGAAGTTGTTGGGGAAAGTTCCAGCGAGAGCGTGAAGGTAGAAGAGGAGGGAACCCAGCAGCACAATGGCCTCCGCTATGTAAGATCACATGGCTAACAAAGTGAGTCAAGTGGATTTGTTTCAGTTCAATTCAACATTATGCTGATATAAATAAAGCTTGTTCCTCCAGATGTGAGATTTTTTTACAAAATATTTTATAGGTTCTGCCAATTTGACCCACAAATTTCTGAGCACCGAATGTTCATATTTTAACTTCATAAATCAAATTTGACTTGCCATATATTTAAATACTCCCACTACAACTGCTGCTAATAATAATAACATTTAAAAATGTTTACTTTAACTCCAATAAATATGGACAACAACTTTCGACAATCTTACCATCGACTACAATTCGGCTGCAATATATTCTTGCCTTTTTAAATCTGCGTAATCTCACTATGACGTTTAAAATATGACCCTCATTTGGAGCAGACGTGAGTAACAGTTCAGCTGACAGACGAGAGACAGCACAGTTTTCTGTAAACATAGATAACCAACTAAAGATGCCGAGATCCGTAGACATGTCGGGCCTTCGTCTGCGGCGCCCGTGGCTTGTTTGCAGGATGTAGCAAACACAAACCCGCTGCTCTCCTCCCAGTGAGGTACGACGGCAGTTCGCTCTGCACCTCCCACCGCCGCTGAAGTAGCATTGTCATGGACGCGGCATGACTTGGAGGGAAGAGCGGTTAGAAACAGAGCCGACTGTTATGCTAATACGCTGTTTTGTTTGGAGGTGTGGTGTGAATGTAGGTGTGGAGGTCACCAGAGTGCACGAGCCTCTTACTCTGAGCCCGAGGGCAGCGTGGAGCTCATGTCAGGACCAACAAACCTACTCCGTGCTCAAGGGAAGGCCGTCTGAGGCAACCATTGGGCAGTCCATCCACATTCCAGAAGCGAGGGGGGGTCTTGATGGACCCTCCTCTTGTGGGTAAACAGTCCTAATCAGATCTTTGCCGGGGCAGGGCTGAGTCGGCATTGTTGCTAAACAATGAGCGGTTTACGGCAGGTGACACCTGTAAGATGCTTCCTTCACACCTGGTAAACAGGGTGAGCAAACTCTCTATGGTGGCACATTAGCGGACGGGCGGCGCTGAGGTTTTAACGGAAGCTGCTGAGAAGATAGTGGCCGGCACTCAACACAAAGCTCAAGTAACTCCATTAAGCCTGAGTTTGACTTCTCAACACCTTCTCAAAGGAAAGGCTGCTGCTTCCCTGCGATGCTTTGGTTGTATACACCCTTAAAACATAACATCGCCCAAAATAGTGGTGGAGAAATTCTGCCAGCGTTTGTGTGTTGGCGCCGACAGTTTGGGGACCTTTCCCAACTGTCCCAAATTGAGATGAGGGTGATGTGACCTTGTGTTACAAAATGTAAGTTTACAATATAGTGATGACTGTTATTTTATCCACTTGTAGCTGTGAAAATCCCATTTTATGCATTCAAGCTTTTGCTATTTGAGTTTTTCACGTCACTGTGAATCGATAAACTATGACAACAGCGTCACGACCAATAGGTCTGTCAGCAGGAGGCTGAGATCTTTCTGGAACCTCACGTAATGACTGTTTAATGCCCCAAATCACAGGATGTAATCTGCAGCTGTAAGAAAAACAGACTGTCCTCACACAGTCGGAAATAGGAATATAATATAATAAGCTGAGATGGGCTCACTACTAGCCTCGACAGAGAGTCACAATTTAGGCGAGTGGACATGAATTTCATGTTACAAAAGCAGCTGGAGGATGTGACATCACCAAAAATAAACCAAAGGAAATACAGAATGAAGGAACCAGGGAGGAAGGAAGGACTATAGTGGGGGTCTGTGATGGACAAGTGTAGCGTTTTAGTCAAGAACGTGTAAGACCACTTCCGACCAATGAGCAAAGCGAGGCCAAGACCAAGGCCAAACTGAATACAGAACAGTTTGTTCTAATGGAGGCATTCGACCGTTTCATTTCCCGGAAAGACATAGATGCCTGCATGACTAATAGAGTAATGTTTCAGACGTCTTGTATCCTCTGTAAATGGATGTTGTTAAATACCACCGGTATTTCGACCATGACTTGACTGTGGTTGCTTTCCAAAAAAATGCCGATACTTACCCCCCACCGATATGTTGCTTTGCTCACCTCCCCCACCCACCATTCTGCCTTTCATGTCCTCACAAGACCAAGCACCGGGTCCCCACGGATAACAATGAGAGCTGCAAAAAAGGAGACATCTGAAAACAAGATAGAAACAGTAATTCTGAGTGAATATGTGAAATTACCTGTCCGTTCAGCAGGATAATTTCACTTGGCAAGATTTCTTGAAATAAGCTTGGCTTCTCCAGAAATGAGACGTATCCAGGGAGAGGTTGACATTACAAAAGTGGGTGGTATAATGGCTGGTTTGATGAGTCGTGATGTGGCTGTATCTCCACATGCTTGAAATAAGAGCAATAATAAACACTGGAATTAGGCAACTTTGTCAGTGAATGTTGAAACAAGGATTATTTTGATGAGACATAGATGTAAAATCATATGTAATTTTAAGATTCCCTGTCTGTTATAGACAAAAAAGACATGATTTTGCTTGATCTAAGATTTTAGTGAAAAGTCAAACACCAGAAATAAGTAATGAATACAAGATACATTATCAAACACTTCTGAATCTGTTTTTTTTTGTGGGTATCTTGTTAAGAACCACATCAATTGCAGTGCCATTATACAAACTCAGCTCAGACTGCTCTTTTTACCAACATTGATGACAGAATTTTTGGCTGAGACGAAGAGGAAGTACTGATGGAGAAGGTGAGCTGCAATAAAGGGGCAGATATTGAAAGCCCCCAATATTGTGGCAGCATTTCGCACATTTGCGAGGTCGAGAAAGACACTTTCCTAACTGAGTGGACTGCTCAATGCCTCATGCTTCTCATTTATTACCACTGTTGTCGTACTGATAGCCGAATAAAGTCCATTTAAGTTCCTTTTATTTTGAGTGTCTTGTTGCTAATGGACCGATTTTCCGCCTTGCAGTTCAGTAGACGCCTCTCTCTCCCAGCATCTGGGTGATGTTGCCATATACAGTTTTACCTCGGTTTTCGAACGTCCTGGAATTCGAACAAATCAGAGTTCAAACTAAAATTTCGAGATTTTTTTTCTTCGGATTTCGAACGAAAATCCAGAACTCGTACGCGTGCGAACCGATCAGGTGACCCACAACGCGCTTTGTTATTGTGTATAACGCAGCCTCTGTATGCAGACGTGTCCCGTTAGCTACATTTACTGACTGTTTTTTCTTCATATTGAGGTGTAAAACCTTTCCTGTCTCCACACTGGACCGTGGTAGAGTGTCACAGGGGAGGTGCTGGAGCGCTCACTCCAGGGTTTGATGTCCTGTTGTGGGCTGGAGCTGGGACAGGGATGAGGCGAGTCTGGGACAGAGCGTGACTTGGTTTATGACTTTGTCACAGCCAAACTGCACAGAAGCGCACATTCAGAGCTGGACACGCACCGGGCACCTCTTCACTTCTGGAGAGACGTCACTCACTCGGCAACCCCTCCCACATGCAGCGGCCACACACATAGAGGAACAGCCACCTGCAGCAGACACTCCACATTCACTCCTACAAAAGACTATTTTAAGGCTTGGAACGCATCATTTCTTTTTCCATTCATTGTCATGGGAAAAGTCGATTCAGATTTGGAAGAAATCGCTTCTCGAACGACCGACTGGAATGGATTGTGGTGGAGAACCGAGATACCACTGTATAACGCTTTCCAGCAGCATGTGGTGCCTGATCTCTTCCTCTGCACGTATGGCAGGCGACACACGAGCCTCCTGGTTCTGCCAATGAGCACACATGACCAATGATGGGGTATCCTGAGTGTGGGAAACATTATAGGCAGTCGCACCACGGTGAAGTAGGTCAGGGGAATCTGGTGGAAGTGGGTTGAGCCGCCATGCGACGGCGAGGTGGCAGCCAGTACTGACAAACACCCCGGTCCATTGCAGGATTCCATGTCGGCATGATCCAACCATCCTCCACAAAAGCGACGGCACCATTGTTGCCATCTGTAAGGAGGAAGACGACCATAATTCACAGCCTATATTCTCCACTCAACATCAGTTGGTGGTTACCAGTTTTCTGCATCTGTTCAAACAAATAATCAACACGTGTCGTTTTAGATTGATGTTTTTTTTTTTTTTTTGCGATTCTATCACCACCACACATAGTCGTTAGTTTTGACTCCCGCAGGATCTAGACGATCACTCATCTGTAATTATCAGCAGGACAGTTGACATTGGGCCATAATTTTAGGGAAAACAAACAGGCGTAATTACATAAACACACTTGCATGGATTGGATGGCCAGACTTGGGTGATGAATCAGACTCGGGGGTGATAAATCCACACAGTAAATCCAACTAAAAAGTCAGCGCAGCTGAGTGCATTTCTCATTTTTGAGTGACTGTCACCAATTGGGCCAGTGAGCAGTAGTGCATTCAGAAATCTGACACCCCATCAGAATAGACAATTGCTGTTCTGTCACAGACATGAATTCTGAGAGGTTTTTTTTTGTGGGAGTTGTTTATTTCTTTTTGCTTGTAACCGACTGTACGGCAGATAAATGGCCTCAGTTTACAGCGAGAAGGGCGTTGTAATCTGTCTGTCTCTGGGAAACGGATCTTTTCCTCCTAAAGTTGGTCTCAAACTTTTGCCTGAAACCTCCTGAATTAAGCATCTGCTCCCGCTCATGTTCGATCCGTCAAAGTTGATATGATACTCGTGAATTATTTTAAGGGCGCTCATACTCTCCCAAGAAAGTTCACACTACCTTGCGTTAGAGAAACCGATCGAATTATGAAGCCTCTTCTGTTGTTGCTCTATTACAAGGAGGCTTAGGTATTCTTTGCCAGCATCGAGGAAAGCAATTGTAAGAGTTAACAATGGGATTGTCCATAAATGATGAGCAGATACACACATAAGAACAACATATACGCAGTGTAATGTTCAGTCAGTAGAAGCTTTAATAGCCGGTTCTTCATGGTGAACAACAGGAGCCTGCTCACGTTTAAGTTTCTTGCGGAACGGGATGCTCAGGAGTGTGATACGGACCCCTGTTCCGCCAGAAAAAGGCCACAGTGTGTTCAAAAAGTGTGTTCAATACACATTTATTTTAGGTCATTCAGCCCAAGTAGCTCAATAATAGCCTTCATTCTGGCCCACAGTGATCTCAAACTACAATAGAGGGCATAAAGCAAGTATCATAATAGATGGATTCATGAAGTTTGAGGAATGACACAAGTTATTTAACATTCAGCCAACATTCTATTTTCAAAGTATGCAAACGTGTATTTAACTAGTGTATACAATGAAGTATAAACTGTTTTTTAAAACTATATTCACCAAATTCCAACTGTTAATTTTCCACTTGTATTTAGAAAGCTTTTTTTGTTTCAAATTTTTTAGTAACAATTTGTCAGAAGAATACAAGCAATGCATTGCGTTTACATCAACACCCCCCTCCCAACTTTCTGGTGGCACTCCCTTGACTCTCTGTTTCAGAATATATATGAAAATTAAAAAATAACAGTCAGTTTTATGCACAGTCGTTTTCCACTCTCTCTCTGATCCGAACATATATTGAGTTCCAGGATTTCACATTTTTTATGCTTGAACCATGCATTAGCACAACCGTTCTGTCCATTTGCACAATATCCAGTAGGGTGTCCGTCCATTGAGATATTGAGATAATTTGTATTGTATCAGGTGCTGGTTTGGATTCTTAGAAGTCATTTGTATTTAGAAACCTTTATAAGCCATTACAACTTGCACACTGCTACAGCGGTCACCACAGTTGGCAACGCCACGAGCTGAAATGTAAACACCCTGCATTCACTCATTTAAGAAATACTAACATAATCAGAGACAGAGAAAAACTTCGGACCTGAATTATTTCTATTCCAAAACAAATGTAGTGATGAAGCTTCCAGATGTGACCTGAATATGTCTATGAACACAATTTCCCCACACGCTAAATCAATCACCTGAGAAATGGGACGTCATCCACAGTCAGATCAATCTGCCTCATAAAGCTATTACCTTAGTCCCAACGGTTCCCACCTTGTAAACATTAGTCAATGCATAATTGTTGGTACTGGACAAAATGACCTCTGATCACAAAACAAGCTGTATCTTACATGTCGCAATCCAGCGGTGGAGGAGGCACAAGTGCGAACAAGGAACCAGGGCAAGCGACAGCGAGGGAATAGTTGTGGGAATGTGAGGAGCAGTTGGAAGTTATAGGTGAAGCTTGAAATGAGAGGAACTTAGCCACAGCAGGATGAATTCAAACGAGTCCTGAGGACAGGAATTCCCAAAGTCGAATGCAAATTCTAAGACGAATTGAGATTCATTTCCATTATTTCTATTTTAAGGCCACTCACGACAGGTTGGTAGGTGGGGGGTGGTTCAGGGCGGAAGCTTTTCTATCCACCGCGGGCCAAGTTTTTTTGGATGTAGAGATTTTATCCCTGTTGACAAACTACTGTTTGATATCTGGGTCCAAATATCTGTTTTCTTGTCATTTCTATGTTTGGTGTTTCTTATTTAAGCCATGTCATTTAATCAAAACAGTCATTCCTGAGGTGGCTTTGACTGTTGCCGTCGTGCAGTTGGGCCTCCACATTCGTCTATTTTCGTCCCGTCTGATTCGCAGCAGCATCACGTCTTGACCCGAAGCTTTGGATTTAGGTTCCTCTTTAATCCCCCTTTCTTACAGTGCTCTCCTTTTTTAAAATTTTAGATACACTTGTCAGTGGTGTGAAGCCCTGCTGCTCTTGGATCTGGGTGGCATCATTGATGCTCAGTGACACATTACAGATTGGTTCTGTTAGCGACTCCATGATGACAAGAGAGAAGAATGTGAAAGCTTTTAAGGCAGATTTTCATTTTCAGACAAAGCAATCGCTACGAGCGTCGCTGAGCGCGGCGATTTCTCAAGAGAAGATATCAAACTTCCTTTGTCTTTTTTTGTACTTCCACCTACGAAGGTTTCAGATATTCCAGACTCGTCATACAGAAGACCCTCTGGCATCTACGACAAATATATTATTAATTACCAATGTAACTGTCGCCTCAGGCTTTCCGTGACTCTGCGTACTTTTTTGACAGTTACTCGGGGCATTCATGAGCTGGCACTGATCATTCGAATGACAAGCTACAAATGATTCATTAAGCTGCGTATTATCACAACCCACCTGTGTGGAACAGGCACCAAGGAGCTGGTTTTCTAGAGGTCACAAGGCAACAGATACCTGGGCCACAGGTAAACGCTCACCATAAGAGATCGAGGGAGGTGAAGCCTCAGTGGAGAAGCCTGTCAACGCGCTGCTCTTTCCCCAGTTTCATGCAGCTCTTCACCAAATGAGCCGCCAAACTGGCTGCGATTTTAGTCAAGTTGCTGTTGACATGATGCTTTACACAGGAAATAAGACGAAAAAGTAAGAGCTATTCCGGTGAAATGTCAAAATATTGTTCAAAGACTTTGTCTTGCGTTTAACTTTGAAACATAAACAATAAACTTTGCCGCACGTGTTCCGGTTCCCCCCCGCCCGCAACCTTGTGACACACTGGGATGTGCGTTAACCGCTAAGTCACGTGACCAGCTGCTCTTTTCACCAGCACAGTAAAACAATGTGGCTGTCAGCCTCAGACTGGTTGACCCCTGCACTTGGTGTAGTATATGGACGATGAGAACTTTTGCATCCTATCCTGAGGCCAAAGGCAGCCTTCTGCGTTGCATGTTGACTCATAGGCGCTTCAATGGACTGAAAAAATATCTTAACTGTGTAGCGTTCCAGGTGGTGGGTGTGGATCGCAAACGTCATATATATATATATAATCCCATATGACTCTGTCCTGTGAGTGCCATCCCATGTCTTACATAACCTCAACATCCGTCTCTTCTCTCTCTTGTAAACGGTGCCTCCGGCGTCAGAATAGGACGCAAAAGTCCATTTTCCCAAAGCCAACATATTAAGGCATTGGAGTGAGGAGGGGTTGTGACAGAAGAGTAGGAGCTACAATGGAAGGAGTATGTCAGAGGGACATGAATTATCTGGATGGTTTGGATACTTGGAGAGACAGACAGTGTTGGATGCAGAATGGTGGAGATGGGGCCCCTGGGTAAAAGAAGAAACCCAATGAGGTTGAAGGATACACTGAAGGAGGACATGAAGAGGATTGGTGTGACCAGTGAAGAAAGGTGAAGGTGGAAGAGGCTGAAGGGATATGTCTTGTGTTGCAAACAGATTCAGCAAACCTACTGTCACAAATGTCGTAGACCATGTCAGGAAGCCAGTGCAGAGGATGCAGGAGGGAGGTGGGTTCTGAGAGCCTTGACTGAACAAAGGGTTTGATAAAAAATAAATAATAATAAAATAACTTCACTAACACGCCAACCTTTATACAAAGCATTACCTGGAAGTATATTTTTGCAACATGTTGTTTGCTGTAATTTGTTCGTACATTCCGGAATTCTCATTTCACCTCTGTGCGATTGTGCTGACCATCAGAAACACTTCCACTTTCACTTCTCTTCCATTTGTCCCTCCCGTGTGCCTTTTCTAAGTGTCTTACACAAAA